>NC_081407.1:402840685-403140685 GCF_030272615.1 Cryptomeria japonica
TACATTATAACTCCTAGGGATCTGAAACCACTCTCAAACATCCCGCCAATATATACATGAAATATAACTTAAGTCTAAGTCATATTTAAATATGTCTTTTATACTTAAATGTTGTATTTCATATATATATATTCTTGTTGGGAGAGTGAGTGAAACAAAAAGACAATTCACACTTTTCAAATTGGAAATGTACTTTTGGATAGCACCAAATTTGGTGCTCACCTTATTTAATGCATGCCAAATAGAACTGGCATGACCAAACCTTAGGTTCGACACACCAAACCTATTAGCGCATGCCCAATATGGCAAGTGCCCTATTTGGCACATGCCAAATGGAAAATTTTTGGTTCCCCATCTTGCATCACTTGACTTTATAATCATTTTATCTTGAATTTAAATAACTATCTTACCAACATAACACATTATACCTTTACTAGTTTAGTCGAGGTTCAGATAATGCATAATGAGCATCTTATGAGCCTATTGTGGTAATTGTTCAATATGCAAAAATTAGCAACAAGTTGTATTTGAATTCAAAGTGAGTACAAACAAATGATGATTGGGGAATGGTGTTGGGCTGATCGAAAACTAGTGCTTATTTGTCTGGTTCTAATCTTAGTTAATGGTTAAGATTATTGGTCGCTGGTTTAACTGCTATTATTTTGATTGATTATTATTATTTGTAATTTCTAATCATCTCACAAAGTAATAATAAGAGAATATTTATTTTTATTTGATTGATGAATTAAACTGCTAGTGTTTTAATTGATTATTATTAATTATAATTTTTTAAACCATATTACAAAGTAATTGTTACATACATTTATGTAGTACATGAGAATTAAGAAGATAGAGGTAGAGATGAAGAAAGAGGGAGAGTGGAAGAGGGAGAGAAATGTTGGGAAATTAGGTGTTGTACATCTTGCATAATAATGTTTAAAATTGTAATATTTTATTTTATTATATGAATCGTACATGGACATGTAACGTGTAGAGATTCCTTTAGAATATTCTGAGGGCCACTAGATAAGTTGCATTGTAACATTGTAACATTGTAATATTATATTTTAATTATTTAATACTGGGGAAATATATTTAAAAAGAGAAAACTTAGTACTCATATATTAAATGTTGGGTCAATGGTTAGGTAGAACATGGTTTTAGCACATGGTTTCGATGTAATACCACTTGGTGGTTTTGTGGGAGTTTGACTCTATAAAAGCAACCACAAGGTAGTTGTTTAAGGTTAGTAGCTTGGCCAAGTTAGCATTTGTGGAGGTTGGAAGCATGGCATGGGATGTGTGGTTACATGCTTGCGCACATGGATTTCTTGATGGTAGCTTGTGTTTCAAAAGATTTCATGGATGTATTGTAATGTTGCATTGTTGAATAATACATGGATGATAGATGCTTTTAGAGGTTGGGTTTTTCCCTCATGAGGGTTTTTCTAGGGTATATTTTGTGTCACTCTTTGATGGGTATGTTGTCTAGATTCTTTTTATGTAGATTCTAAGTGCTTATTTGCATTGATTTTGTCATTTGGGTTATGTGGAAATTGTTATTTGTATGGCTGCAAGTCTCCTTAAATTTGGTATCAAATCCATTGTTGTGGTTGTATAACCCTAGGAGTTGAATCTATAGAATGCATGAAATAATGAAAGACATGACAAGATATGAGGGTTTGTTGTAGGTTTTGAGGTTGCATATTTGTGGACATTTTTGTAGATCTATTTTTATTAAAATTTGTTTCAAAATGGGTTTTCTTGGATATTCATTGTGGGGGTTTTGGGGGTGAGGTTTTATATTTGACCTTGTGGGACAAAACAAACCTCATGGTTGCATTTAGGGAGGTTGGGAGACAAACTTTGATATAAAATATGCCCCCCTTTTGCGATGATGAAATGAGATGAATTTTTTATGGCCATACGATCGTACAACATGTACCAGTCATTGTTAGAAAAAACAATAGTAATTTCCCACATTGTCAAAAAAGCGGTTGGCATTTTTATAACTTGTCAAATTTTAAAAATATTTGGAATGGCCAAAAAATAAAAAAATTAAAAATTAAAGCCGGTTTAGGGGGTGTGGGGTGGGGGGGTAGGGAGTGGGTCTAGAGATCCCCCATCCCCCCTTGTGCTACACAAGGCCATGGTAGTACCACAATATCAACGGTGTCGGTAGTATCGATAGGACCCTGTCCTATTTGGTACACCCTGGTACCTATGGGTTTTGCGTGGACGACCACCCCGTGGGGTGCAGGCCAAGCCCCTCCACGACGGGGTTAATAAAAAATAAAAGCATTCAAAAAAATTTAAATAGCCATTTTTTATTTATTTATAATAAAAAAACTTTAAATTTAATGAAAGTTGCTTGTTTGAAACAATTTAAATTCAGTTGATAAAATTTGTAGATGCAAGGTATTATTTTTGGGTTCGATCTAATGACATGGATATATTATTTAATTTTAAAAAATGAAAAATAAGAAATTATGGCACATTGAAAAACTTTTTGGAATCCATGTATATTTTTGCTTGCATATAGCCTAATGAGTTGTTTTTCTTCCATAGAGCATAACTCGAGCATATGATGTTGATTTTTTGACTTCTTATAGTTGTTGGAAAGGTGACTCAGATCACTACACAATAGTGTGGGTGATTTTACCATATTTTGATGTTTGGGTAGTGATATGTTAGTTGGAAGTTAGAGGTACCTTTATGGCTTTGAGAGGTCATAACTAGAGCATACAGAGCAGATTTTGGACTTCGAATAGTTATAAGAAAGCTCATTGAGAGAACTATACAATGGATTAGGTTTGGAGCTAATTTGGTATGATTTATTTGTTGTTTTTTTTTATCTAATTTGTTTATAGGTTTTTTTGACTATGGTGACATTATGAGTTTATGACATGGTTAGTCATGGAGATTTAGAGTTTATGTCAGATCGTATACTTAGTATGCATCTCAAATTACTATCATGTTAACATGGTTATTAGTATTTGGTTTGGGTATATATGTTGCATTGTTAGGTCTACAAGTTGTGTAGTGTTGTAGGTGGTCTATACTTACAAGTTGCATATATGGCTTGGATATGGGTTATCTATGCCCAAATTATACCTTTCATTGTTGATACATATTCATATTGGTGGCTTGGTTTAGTCACTTGGTTTGTTGATTTTTTGTCATATTGAGGAGAAGGGATGTTTTAACCAGACACAGTCACATTGGAGGACCTATGTTTTTGAATATGTGATGCTTACATGTTAGGCACATTAGCATTTATATTCTCATTTATTGGACTTAATAACAGGGTTGCAAGGGACCTCCTACAATTTGACCTTAGCGTATTTGAAATAGTACACGATAATTGAATAAGAGAAGGAATTGCTCAGGTAGTATGCCCTTGCCGCAATAAAGATAAACTTTGCCTTTGGAAACAACCATAATCCCCCCTCGGGAAGATATAGAACTATAATTATTTATTCTAGCCCCCTACCATTAAAATGAGCTAGCAGGCTAATTAATTTACTGATTAAATAAGAGGGAGGGAATAAGAGGAGAACAAACATGTGGGAGGGAATTATAGTTCCATCAGTCAACTTGCCATCTGGGATGGGTTGGGCCCTACTATTTCTACCTGTATATGGTGAAAATGGATAACAATAATAACGATATTGAAAGGCTAAATGAATTCAACCACAAAACCCTAGCCTAACAACAACAAAGATCCACCATAACATATGAAGATTACCTAAGACAATGCAAATCAAATGAAATCACAAAGATTATACCATCACATGTCCAATAGGGTTTGAATCTCCATTCTTCCTATCTCCATTGATCTTGCTTGATATATTTGCTCTTAGATTTTATGTGCACAAGAGCTCAACAAAGAATGGAATGTGGTTGCTAGTAGGATCGTAGTGTAGTCAAGTGCATAAAAGATGATTAGAATGCATAGAATGATTAGGGTTTGATAATGAAGGAAGCATCTCCTTATATAGAAGACACTATATGAAATGGAGGGATAAGATTGAGAGGTGTAAAAGGAGGTCGGCTATGATTAGAGGGTAGGTAGAAGAAATAATAAAATAATGAAAGGGGTAGGTAGTGTATGAATTAAGAGATGAATGACATGTGTCATAGGTAGAAAAGGTTAATGAATTAATTAAATAAATAAATATTTATTTAATTAATAGAAGAATTAGGCTTAGATAATTAAATAAATAAAATATTTATTTAATTAGCTTGGACAATTTTGGGTGTCTACATTTTACCCCTCTTTGAGACAATGCGGTTTGTCGCGTTGTTTCAAAGAAGATAAGATGAACTGATACAGAGTTGCCCCAAGATGGGAATGATATGCCCCCTCGAGAGATTGGATGAAAATATCTGAAAAGATTGCAGACAATCTCTCGATAAGAAAGAAAGGGATAGAATGGACTGACCGGATGAAGTGACAGAGTCATGGGATAATGAAGACTGACTTGGGAAACGAAGGCGAGGGCTAGGATAAGCTATAAGATAGACCACAAGGAAAATACATCCTCATTGTCATCTACACGTCCACAAGAGCAGATTGCAGAGCGAAAATAGAGTAGCAACAGTCAGTAGCGATGGCCTTCATTCATAGATTCGACCGCGTTCGCCGATTCCAGAGGCCAACAGAGGCAGGAGAGCCGGTAAGTACCACCAAACCTCCTCGTACTTTGACGCATTTAATTTTGTCATTAATGCATGATAGATAGGGCAATAAATGTGCTTAGAATAGGGTCCAAAAATTGTCCCAAAACATCCAGGCGTGTTTGTGCTCGCGAGGCGCGTCTGTGTTTGTGCCAGGCGCATCTGCGTTGGAACCCGCATCTGTGTCAAAATGCGATCACGTCTGTGATGGTCAGTCGCATCTGTGCCAAGAAGGCACATCTATGCAGCCCAGGCGCGTCTGTGCAGAGCATAGGCACATTTGTGTCGATCAGGCGCATCTGTGTTTTTCAGGCACGTCTGTGCAGTCTGAAAGCGCGTTTATGTTAGGTAAGCGCGTTTGTGTTAAGTTTTGGTCTTCTAGGTCAAATCGGCAGTTCTGTGATGAACATACTCTGTCGATTGGATAAGCTGCTGAGAGGATACACTCAAGCAGGCCCTCTAGGAAGACTAGGATAGATCAAGGCACTTTGTGATGAACAGTGAGTACCAAGATAGAGTACTTTGTGATGAACAGGGAGTACTAAAATATGAGCAGCACTTTGTGATGAACAGGGAGTACTACTAGGATAAATAGCAACACTTTGTGATGAACAGTGAGTGTCACTAGGATATAATGCCCTATGCATTTGGATAAAAAAGTAGCATTTTGTGATGAACAGTGAATGCCACTATGACTGACATGAGTGATTTGCTTGATTGCAGGAGTATTTGCCGATGCTGGAGTCACGGGAGAGATTCCCATCGACTCAGAGGTTGCGACCTGAGTTGACAGCCGAGGAGTGAGCCGCGATCGAGGAGATGGGACTGAGACATGTTCTATATGTGCCCGAGTTTTGGGCGAACATGGGTTTGCTGACTGCATTAGCTGAGAGATGGCACTCTGAGACGTGCACGTTCCATTTGCCGATGGGTGAGATGGCAGTCACCCGGGAGGATGTATATAGGATACTGAGGATACTGATCGATGGGGAGCTGATCCCATACGATCGATATGGAGATAGGGAGGCCCTGAGGCGAGTATTCCAGGACCTAGGACTGGAGATGAGGGTAGGACACGTGGCATGGGATACCATGACAGCCACAGGATTGGCATTACCAGCAGTGGTAGAAGGAGCGATCAGTGGGTTCCTCTGTCCAGATAGGGCGACACGGGGGTTAGCTGTGGGTTGGAGAGGAGCACTAGAGACACTGGTGACACAGCACACCAGATATGCTTGGGGACTGTGCATGTTGGCACACCTCTACTATGAGCTGCATCAATTTGTCTACCATGGATCAGTGGGATTGGGCTGCGGAGTGACATTGCTGCAGGTATGGGCCTATGAGCATCTGCCGGTTACCCGACCGATACACTTCAGGGGCAGGGGACATGGATGCAACTTTGTGCACCTATATGATATGATCACATCACAGCCACGAATTGGCAGGTTGGAGCATTGGCGGCGAGTGATAGATGATATCGACATGGTCATATGGAGACCATATCTGGGCTGCGAGCAGTGGGAGGATGATGCAGTCGAGCTGCCGTACACTTTCCAGAGCAGGTACCTGATTGGGCGGACGCCCTATGTGCTAGAGAGGCAACTGGTAGATAGGATTGGCCGATAGTTTGGCTGGATTCAGAGGATGCCCCAGGGCTCAAGCTTGTATGCCCGGATGGTCAGAGATCAGGTACAGTTTGGGCCCTTGCTGTCATATGATCAGGCAGTGACACAGCTGGTAGAGATGATACCCCTACCTTGGGACATGTGGCCAGAGATCGAGGATGCCGACATGGATGCTGAGTACATAGCATACTAGGCAGAGCATCCCTTCCCATGCTTGACGGATCCGGGAGAGCCATTGGAGGGAGATGGGGGTGGGGATGATGATGATGGTGGAGGTGATGGGGGCAGAGGCCGATGGAGGAGGAGGGGAGCAGTTGGAGAGAGGAGGGTTGCACCTCAGAGGGAGGGTGGTGAGGAGAGACAGGCTCGGGTAGTGAGGGGTCGCGATGGATTGCCGCTATAGGTGCCAACAGCATAGGGTCCCAGACAGGTACAGGTGCAGGGACAGGGACATAGACAGGTACCAGTACAAGTACAGGGGCAGGCACTCGTACAGGGGGAGCTACAGGCAGAGGTGGAGGGGGCTGACCCGGTGGAGGATGAGCTGCTAGATCTAAGGGAGATCTGCCAGGGCTAGGCAAATGAGATCCAAGAGCTGGAGAGGGAGAGGGATCGGCTCAGGATGAGGCTCAGAGATATTGAGCGGGAGCAGGATCAGGATATTCAGCGCTATACAGAGGCTGAGACAGCATTGAGGGCCGGGAGACAGGCAGCGGAGGACACAGGGGCAGGATATGCTTATGTCCTGCCGGTGGGGGAGGAGATTGCCTACTGGCGAGATCTCTATTATGGTGCACTGCCAGCGGATCAGCGGGCGAGGAGCTTCCATAGACCGTTGCGTACAGCAACAGCTACGGGAGGGAGCCGGAGGAGACAGGCATCGAGTGGTGGGGTTATGGGTCCTCCACCACCACCAGATAGAGGAGATAAGAGGGATGATCCTGGGGCGGGTCCTTCAGGGGCTCAGATTCCATCGAGGCCAGGCGGCTTCGAGGGAGGGAGTTCATCATAGCCATAGAGGGCTCCCTATGTATCAGTTTTTGTACCATTTTTGTATGATGATGTAGACACCTGCGGGTGCTTTTGTAGCCATATGATTTTGACATCATTGTATCATGACACTTTTATATATATATGAGATGATTCATCTTTGCGACAACTATATGCATGTGTGCCTATGTGATGAGATGTTCTTATGTGATGTTTGTTTTATGCTATGGATGCAAATATGTACATGATGCAATGCTATATTTTTGTTCTTATATGTTTTATATGTGTATGCATGATGCAAATGTGAATGTATGTAATGCAGATGAATATGACAATGCAAATGTAAATTGTGCTAACAGGTGTTGTGTGCAGGATGTGATGCAGTTATGATATCTATATGTATGTATGAAATGCTAACATGTGGTAATGTAGGTGAAACTACATGAAATGCAAATGTTTTTGGTGTGTCATTATACTCAGTCATGTGATAGCAGGCTACGCAGACTCAAGAAGGACGATGGAAGTCAATCAAGAAAGGGGGATGAAAGACAGAAGATATGAAAGTGAAAGAGCTTCTTGTGCGTTATCATCATTGAGCTTTATTATGGCAAGATAGGTTATGACAATAGAGGCATATATTCGACCCAGAAAGTCATTATACCCGTTTACATGGAGATAAGACAGTCACAAACAAGGAATGCCCCAATTCATACTAGACTCACAGTGTCCTCATATCCTTGGACAAGTCATAGCATTACTAAGAGACAATCCACAGACAACAAATACAAATAGGTAATGATACCCCATCCTCGCCTTTCTAGTCAAAGACATCCTGGAGATAGAATCTCTAGTCAGAGACATCCTAAAAAAGCTAAAAGACATGTCACCAAAAGAAAGATGAAATCAAAAGAAAACCAAGACTCGACACCAACATCCACTGTAGTCCTCAAGTTTAGTGTCTCTTGTCACATGTATAAGTCTTATTTGATTGTGGTCACAATGTTCACTTTCACAAAAAGGATAGATAGCACTGAACCATAATGTTGTCTGAGTCTGCTGAAAGATTTGATTTGTTGAAGCCCATTGTTGCTACTGTGTCTCATACGAAACTGACTGAATCCATGAAACTGATACTTTATTGCGGAGAAGACGAAACTTTATTGTGGATCTGTGATGCAAATGTTTCTTTATTGCGAACTATGCGCGGATATACTGAAGGAAGCTGGAAGAAACTGTATTCCTCAAAACATGTGATGTTCTCAGTTCCACACCCATCACTAGACGTAGGATTTGCCTTAGCCACAAATAAGATCTGATTTATTATGGATGGAAAGGGATGAAAAGGGAGGTTTATTATGAATGGCGAACCAATCTTGGGTAGATCAATAACAAGCCATGATTGGAATGTGTAAGTTTATTATGGATGAATAGGTTGTGAGTGTGTGCAAAGTGAAAGGATGAAAGTGAATCCTGAAGAAAGGAGGAGCAATGTCTCTACGCATGGCACTGGTGACCCAGTTTTCACCATGGTACTTGCCCAGGGCACCACCGAAGTGGTTTTCACTGTTGGACGAAATTATTTCTCTTTACTTTTTTCAATTTTTCAATGTTTTTTGTGTCACAAGGCGCCTGTTTGCCAGGTTTTCACCAAGTAATGATTTTTATGATTTTTATGATTTTTTTGATTTTTTCTGTATTTTTTTTTTTTTGTATTTTTGAATTAGGATACTCTGAAGAACTATGTGTAGAACCTGCGAAGGTGCATGCTGTTGATAGGATCTTCCAAAGGTTCACCTTCTATAGTTGAGAGCTGATATGCACCAGATCCATATGCTGCTGTAATGATGTAAGGACCAAGCCAGTTTGGTTCGAACTTGCCCTTCTTCTCTCTGTCTTGTTGATTTTTAGGATTTTCTCTGAGAACTAAGTCCCCTACCTCAAATGTGCGAGGCTTGACCTTATGATTGTAACTGCATTGTTCCTTGACTGAATGATGTGTAGCTCGAGCGACTGTCTTCCTTGATAAAGGAATTGAGATAGAATTACTAGTGTGTGGACTACATAAGCCCGTATGCGTGTCACCTGAAGAAGTTTGGGTATCATTGATAGCAAAGTCCTTCGAGGAAGCTCCATTAAAGGTCCATGATGTATCGCCAAAAGGGGAAGGATGTGCGGAACAAGTGGATGAGTGATGAAGGCTTATGATTGCGAAAAGAAGTGAAAGTAAGATAGCATGATGGAGACTTAGGATCAACAAGTATGCTTTTTGACTTGAAATTTTAGAATTTTTGCCCCCAGTTATTTTGATATTAGGGGAGATCAACTCTTTCTCTTTTTGCTTCATAAGAGTTTTATCCTTGACTTTGATTTTTGCAGAGTCCAATAGCTTTTGATTTTGATTTGGACTAAAGGACTTTTCTTTAGTTTTGACTCTTAGTTTTTTCTTTTCAAAGCTTGATTTTTGATCCCCAATGAGTAAGGGCTTTTGTAATTCTTGTTGATCGAAGTCTGGAAGTGTAGTGGAAATGGAATGAGTGGATGAAACGGTAAAGCTATGTGAGTTCTCAAGAGGGATGGTGATATACTCAATAGATTCTTTGTTGGAACCACTCTTAGGATTATTGATATCAAGAGTTGCTTGCACCACTAGAGGAGATTTGCATTCGAACTTAGTAGCCACAACACTAGGTGGTTCACACCTAATTCCTTGAAAATTGTTTATAGATTGTTCCTGTCGACTTAATACCTTAGGAGATAGTGGGAGTTGCTCAACATGAAAGATATACTCACCACATCCCAGGTCTTTAACCTTGAATTTTTCTCTTATCTCTACTTGTTTTGATGTAGAATCTTTCAAGGATTCTGGATCCACATATGCTGAAGATGGAACAACTTCTTGATTGACTGGTATTGTTATTTCCAATCTAGGTTGCATATTGTTGCAATATATGAATGGATTTGGGTCAGCTTTGATGGTCACTTCAACTCCATTGTGCGGAAACTTGATACATTGATGATATGTAGATGGGACTGCGCTCATTTCATGAATCCAAGGATGTCCTAGCAATATGTTGTATGTGAGATCAAGATCAAGTACTTGACAAATCACATCCTTTGTAACTGGCCCAACTTTGAGAGGTAAGGTGACTGTACCCTTGGATGAACGCTCTTCATCATCATATGCCTTGATGGTAATTTTGTTTGTAGAATTCACGACTTTATCAGAATATCCCAATTTTTTAATAGTGCTCAATGTACAAATGTTTAGACCTGCTCCTCCATCTATCAGGACTCGTTTGATTCTATGTTTGTGTATGAAGGCTTCAATGTGTAATGGTGCATTATGTGGCTGACTTATGGAGGTGTCATTGGCTTCTGTGAAAGTAAGGGAGTGTGGAATGGAAAGGTATCCCACCATGGCTTGAAACTGGTCCACGTTCAAATTAGTAGGGATGGAAGTATCTCTCAAGATTTTGTCAAGAATAGCTTTATGTGCGGGGGATATGCGTAGGAGCTCAAGGATCGAGATGAGCGTGGGTGTCTTCCCTAATTGTTCTACAAGGTCATACTCAGGTTTGGTTGATGAAGAAGCAGTGTTTTTAGTTGGAGCACCTTGCAAAGTGATTTTACCTTGACGAGTTGTGACATTACATTCAGAGGTAGGTTCAGAAGAAGATCCAACACCTTTTAGGACAATCTTGGGTCTCTAGGTAGAATTCTCAAGGTTTTTGTCCTTGATGATAATGGTAGAGACATAATTGTCCATCGAGATGTGATTGATAGTTGAATCATAGTTATAAGATGCTCTGGTATAGTTGGTTTGATCCTCTGTGGCTTTAGCTTTTCCCTTGTCATGTTTTGGGAATGGTTCCTTAAACATCTCATGTTCTTGATTAGACGAATGTCCCTCAATCTCAATGTCACCTCTATCAATGAGATCTTGTATGATGTTCTTCAGTCGATGACAATTTCCTGTCTTATGACCCTTGCTCTTATGAAATTCACAATACTCATCATTGTTCCACCAATTTGGTTTAACCTTTGGTTCATATGGAGGAAAATCTGGAACTGTGATTACCTTGTTTGCCACTAGCTTCTTGAAGACTGACTCAAGTGGTTCTCCCAATGGGGTGTACTTCCTTCGTGATCTAGAAGTTGTTTGAGTATTCACTTGATTGTTTGTAGAACTTGATCCTGAAAAGATGACTTTGGGTTGCACTGTGTTGGCATCAACAACACCATCATTGACCGTGTTCTTGTTTTTATTCCAAAATCTTGGCTTGTCTTTTCCCTTAAAGTCATCTTTGTTTTCCTTGAATATCTTGATGACTCCTTGTTCAATTAGGACCTTTTCTGTAGCTAAGCCTTTTTCAATAACGTCCTTGAAGGTGGACAAACAAGCTTTTCTTAGATCATAGCCAATGTCTTTGTTAACATTCTGGGTGAACATTTCTACCATTTGTTTTTGTGGAATTTCACAAGAGCATCTGCTGGCTAGATTTCTCCATCTTTGTAAGAATGATGCAAAAGACTCTCCCTCTTTTTGCTTGGTGTTGCACAAAGTAGTGACTGATATGTCTGTCTCTATGTTGTAGGAGAAATGTTGAATAAATGCCTCTGCTAAGTCACCCCATGACTTAATACCAGGTGGTAGTTGGGAGAACCATTCCATAGCTTGATCACCTAAGCTTTGTGGGAATAATCTCATCAAATATGTCTCTTCTGCTGCTACCTCAATGCAAGCTGTGAAAAACTGTCTTATGTGTGCCTTAGGATCCCCTTTTCCTCTATACTTATCAAATTTAGGCGTCACAAAGTGTGTAGGAAAAGGAGGCATTGGAAAGCTCTTGTCAAATGGATAAGGACATATGTCTCTCATTGTGTATGTTGGATTTGGTGTATTTATGTCCTCCATTTTCTTTTGTAAGTCCCTGATTTGTTGCTCCAAATTGCTCTTAGGTGGAGATCGACTTCTTGGACCATACCCCATGCTTGAAGTACCCATTGGAGGAGGAGCATGTTGCATATATGGATGATATTGATCATACACATGTTCATATGGAGGAGGTCTATAATGATGCTGCATATATGGACCACTTGGTATAGATTCATGTTGAGGAACACCATATCTATTTTGTGCATGTATACCATACTCTACAGGCATGTCATGTTCTATTGTATTGCCCCCAAATTTGACACAGGGTTTCCTTGTGTCCAAATTTTGAGCATGCCTTGGAATATCCCATTGCTTTGGTGGTTGATCCTTAGCATTGATATGTGATTGAGCATATTTTTCTCCATAAGACTTCCATAATGGTCTACGAAGGTGAGTATCATATGTTTGACCATGTGTATGTGGGACCTCTGGTTTTTGAAGCAAAGCTGATGGTGATTCAGGTACCATATGTGGTCCTCTATTTCCTCCACTATTAGGCCTCCTTTGATCCATGTTGGAGTGAGGTTGTTGCAAAGGTTGATTTTCCATTATTTGAGACATGTCAAAATCATGAGGTATCTTGGCTCCACTTTGTGCCATCATTTGTAAAAAGTATTGTCTATCCCTCCTCATTATTTCCTCAACCAATCGATTGAAATGGGGATTCATAATGGATTCTTCCACATCTGTTGAATGTACGGAAAAGTTGTCCACATTGTCATTATGTATAGCATTGTTGTTTATAGTGTCCATGTTCTCAACATTTGGAATGTTTCTATAGGCATCCATGTTAGGTAATGTAGTATGATCCGAATTGAAAAATATCTCATTGTCATACTCATAAGAACTCATGTTTGCGGACTCTTGAGCCTCTTTATTTTCTCTCCTAGATTTTTGAAGACGGGTTTCAACCATGAACTAGGTATTGACCAAGATGTGTGAGACTAGATGAAAATGGAAAGAGTATGGAAGACTAAGAGTTGGATGGAATGTAAATGAATCTGAAGTGTACTTGCAATGTCCAAAGTGTAAGACCAAGTATGTATGTAGTAGAGTAGGTGTGACTTCCAAAGAGAGGATAGTTTCTCTTGATGAGGTAAGTTGACCTTGACTCTAAGTAGGACCAAATGAGACCCAAAGGTAAGAAACCTTGATGAGGGACCACTTAGCAAAATGTTGTTGTATGTAGTGTGTTGACAAAGTATGATGAGGACAAGCAAGTGACCTTTTGACTCAATTTTAGACAAGTGTGAATGTAATGCAAGGTGTGAAGCAATGATGGACTTTGTGACACCCAAAGACAGGTTGAATGCTAAATGAAGCCCTAGAGAAATGACCTAGGAAGCTCAAGTATTCCGAAACTGACTGTGTTTGTTTGCTGGACTGTAACAGTTTTTCAATTTTGAACATAGACGTGCCTGTATACTTCACAGACGCGGTTTCCTGACGTAGATGTGGCTCTGTTTAACACAGATGCGTTTCTGAGATTTTTGCAAAGTGTAATGTTGACTGTCGGAATACAAACGTGATTCTGCCCTTCACAGACGCTATTATGTCCGACGCAGACGCGTTTCTGTAAAATTTGTGCAATTTTTTCCAATCTGTGAAGTTGTTTTGTTGTGACCAAATCTGACTGTTTGACTGTTTTTCATGACAAGAGGACACAGTGTTAATGAAGACCCAATGTTTGCAAGTGTCTAGACTCAAAATGACTCCAAGAAAAGTGTGTTGTTTGATGTAAAAATGTTTTGCATACACTTGAAGACACAAAAGACACAATGTTTTGCTGTTTGGTCTTGAATGTTTGAATGTTTAAAGTAAGTCGAGCACAATTCTTATGGCTGGCCAAGACAATAGCTGTTGATCCCACATGGGGTTTTACCCCTCAGGCTATGCTATTCAGAGTGGATACTTAGATGCTTGACCTCACTGGCTCCACCCTCGGCACTCACTTCTCGGGTCAGCCAAGCATCAGTCCCCACGAAAACTCCCCGTGGTGAACTTTGTATCTCTACTAAGAACCGTATGTGTGTGGGCCGCTACCAGAGGTCCGACCTCCTGCCCCAACAACTAGAAGGATTTGGGCTTCTAAAACAAAATGGTGCTAGTAAGGGCATCCGCTCGTGTGGCCATACATGCGGCACTTTCAACTCTGTAAATACAGAAGGCTCCCAGTCGGTAGGGGTTACACCCTACAACTGATCAAATAAATTTGATCAAACGGGTTTATGGGGAGACATAGTGTCGGTATGAACTAATCAGCACACATTATTCATAGTTTTCACCATGAATACATTTGTTTATAGTGGTTCGGAAGAGGTGGGTTTTCCTCGCTACCACTTGGGTCATTCTCTTCTCACTAGTAGTCCTAATGACCACACAGGAAGATAGGCCCTCTAAAGACTAAACAAAAAGAGCCTATTGCTCAAGACACAAAAGACAATGATTCAATTTTAGTGCACCAATTGAAGTGTTCGCTAGTCTATGAAAACAAGGCACACAATAAATATTCAAACACTCTTGCCAAGGACCTGCAACAAAGAGTTGTTAGTGGTTTGGATTGTTTGAAATAATCACCCCTTCCTGCAAGCACACAAGTTAGGTAAATTTTAAACCCAAAAGACTTTGTGAAAATAGGGGCCTTCGACCAAACGATTTTGCTTTCAAGACAAGCTGCACCAATTTCGTTAGCTAGATCTGAAAATGTTAGCTCAAAATAAACCAGATCTGAAACCCTAAATGAAAAATCCGAAAAACTGAATCAATGAAAACCCAAAATTTTGAAACTGGTGAACACAGACGCGGTTACCCTCAACACAGATGCAACTGGATAACCCAGACGCGGTTTTGTGAGACACAGACATGGCAACAAAACATAGACGCGTCTTCTGGACACAGACGCGGCTAAAATCAGCGCAGACGCGACTTTATAACACAGACGCGTTTTCCTGAACCTGAAAAAAAAAATATTGCCAAAACACAGACGCGGATCCAGATGTCACAGACGCGCCAGAAAATAAAAAACGCGATCCGAAAATACACAGACGCAGAAATATCAAAATGCTGCCGAAAACGTAGGATCTGCAACTTCACATTACAAAATCTGCAACAAGGAAGTTAAATGCAAAAGGGACAAGAGTCCCACCGGGTGTGCCAAAATGTATATGGTGAAAATGGATAACAATAATAACGATATTGAAAGGCTAAATGAATTCAACCACAAAACCCTAGCCTAACAACAACAAAGATCCACCATAACATATGAAGATTACCTAAGACAATGCAAATCAAATGAAATCACAAAGATTATACCATCACATGTCCAATAGGGTTTGAATCTCCATTCTTCCTATCTCCATTGATCTTGCTTGATATATTTGCTCTTAGATTTTATGTGCACAAGAGCTCAACAAAGAACGAAATGTGGTTGCTAGTAGGATCGTAGTGTAGTCAAGTGCATAAAAGATGATTAGAATGCATAGAACGATTAGGGTTTGATAATGAAGGAAGCATCTCCTTATATAGAAGACACTATATGAAATGGAGGGATAAGATTGAGAGGTGTAAAAGGAGGTCGGCTATGATTAGAGGGTAGGTAGAAGAAATAATAAAATAATGAAAGGGGTAGGTAGTGTATGAATTAAGAGATGAATGACATGTGTCATAGGTAGAAAAGGTTAAAGAATTAATTAAATAAATAAATATTTATTTAATTAATAGAAGAATTAGGCTTAGATAATTAAATAAATAAAATATTTATTTAATTAGCTTGGACAATTTTGGGTGTCTACACTACCCACCCACCCATTGGAACCCGTCCAATTGAACATAACCCCTAAGGAACCCTATGATTCAGATGGGTGGGAAACTATAGTTTTGGTATCTCTACCTCCCACGCACCTCTTGAGAAATGAAATTAAGGGAGTAGCGGATAACTTCCACTTCATTATCTCTTCTTAGGTGAGTACAAGATTGAGAGCCTGAAGCAGACCCAACAACACACCTTCCATTTTGAGATCTACAACTCTTAGTTTATTTAGGCCCATAACAATAAAGACAAGGGCAGGTGCAGGTGCAGACCAAGATTGAGACATCACAACCTCTCATCCACCATAGATTAGGCCGGTACCCACCCTACAAATTTATAACCTGTAGAGTCTATATTTATATAAGGTGATATAAAGAGATAGAGAGAGATAAAGAAAGAGATAGATAGGGAGATCAAGGTATAGAAAGAATTTTGATATAGAGAGAGAGTATGAGAGATGGATGGGGGAGAGAGACAAAGAGAGATAGGGATATAAAGAGATAGATATGAGTGAGAGGGAGATAGAGAGACAAATATAGAGATAGAGATATAGAGTAGCAGAGAGAGAGAGAGAGAGAGAGAGAGAGAGAGAGAGAGAGAGAGAGAGAGAGAGAGAGGATAAATAGAGAGATATAGAAAGAGACAATGATAGGAGAGATGGAGAGATTATAGATATAACTTGGGAAAGATATAGACTATATGGCTACTGTTTATCATGATCTATCTCCTTGGATAGTATGAGCTAGTGATAAGGGACCAATAATATCTCTGAGACTCCTTATTTCATTTATATAAAATCATAGCCTTTATATTTTATACATTGCTTGTGAACAAAATATGACAGGTGATAAATAATAAACACAAAATAAAAAGAAAGAAATTAAATGGTAAAAACATGGTTAATCCTGCAGCGCAATGGTAATGTTGCGAACCACATTCATGCAGTGAATCTATGAAAATTCCTCCCGGTATGAGGTCAGTGACATCGTGTGTTTGGCATGCACAACAAGGAGATCGGTGCAATTCACGGTGGTACCCACACTGGTGATCCCTGTAGTCTAGCAATGCACCTACCTGTCGTACAAAGGAGTTGGTGGTAGCATTTAAGTAGGAAGAGATCAAGGTGGGACAAAGGCCTCATGGAGTGATAAGGGGTGGTGTAAGGAGGCATTAGGAGTATGGAGGGATAAGGTGGAAGGCTCAGTGTAGAATGAGTAGGGAGTTATAAGGAGTTTGGAGAGATAAGGAGCATGGATAGATACATGAGTAAGGTATGGTTAATTCTACAAGATTCAAATATAGGAGGTGTTAATACCTTGAAAATGTAACCACAGGGGATGGGATCCCCCATTGTGATTCCAGTGGTTCAAAACTCCAGTCAAAAGCGTAAGAATTATCGATCAAAAAAAATATTAAATGGTAAAAATAAAAGACAGTTGTGATTATTTTAATATAAAAGAATAAAGAGGGAAATATAAAGATATTTTAATAATGGACTTATGTTAAATGGGCAACTGTTGTTGGACTTATGTAAGACTTGGTGGCTATAGGTGTCACTAGATGGGTGATGGAGCTAGTGGATGGGGTGGCTCCTAAATAAATAGTTGATGGATGTCATACATTTAGGTAGCTATACTATAATTATAGAAATGTTAAATGGGTAGCTAAAGTCTTTCTCAAATTAATGAAAATATATGTGATATGTTTAAGAAATAGATTTTAATAGGCAAGTGTGTAAACCTCACATATGCCAAGATGTGGACAAATGAGATTATTACAATACATGGACAATTGAGATTAATCATATTGTCTTGCATCCTCTCCTCAAATCTCAACCATTGATTTTAAAAAGTAACTAAAGTATAATTATGATTTGATAGTATATTTATTATAGTTGAGTTTAGTAATATTATCTATTTTATAAGATAGTTTTCATACATATAATTTGACATAAGCTTTAGACCCATGAGCATGAAGATTATTTTCACAAATACAAAAATGAACCAAAATATCAAACAATAATTTTCTCAATCTTGAGGTTGTTATTTTAGAATTCCCATTGTTTTGGGGATAGTGACAAATCATTTTGGAAACATTTGTTAGTAAATTCAACATCGGATCTAGAGCTAAGTATCATTATTTATTTGATTTTATTTCAAAAAATTACTAGTCCCAACTATTTATCCTAGGTTAAGATTCTTTATTCATTATGATATAATTAATTTACTTGGAATATTTATATATGAACATCTATGTTTTGCATAAGTTGACATCCTAAAGTTTATCGTCCATCACCCTACCTTAGCTATTGATGGTTCAAACCAACCCTCACTGTTGTCATTCTTAAATTTTGAATGAGATTGTGGGTACACAAATTTTACTTGGATAGAATCATGTCCATGACTCTATTGTATAAGTTTTTCAAACATTTTTCTCACCATCTTGAGCTAATCCTTTTAGATTTCTAAATATTATTGTAGGCACCATTAAATTTATTAAATTAATATTTAATTAATTACCTGCATCGCATATTTAATTTTATTTATCATGTTAGCCCCTTTGAAATATGCCCAAATCAATTAAATCATTTATATTTAATTCCCCCTTCCATCCATATAATTAATTTATTAATAAATTATATTTTTCTCATTTCCTCTAAAGTTTGATTTATTTCAATAAATCAAACTCAACTTTAGTCAAATATTCCAATCCTCCTCCTAATCCCAATTAATTAAATTAATTAAGTTAATTTGGTGATTCCTACAAAATCACCTTTTAACCCTCTTCATTAAGCTAATTAATCTAAGCCTAATCCATATTAACACCAAGTCCACATGTGACTCCCCTCATAAATGACTTGCATGCACATGCCATTTCACCTCTCCACCTCACCTTTGACCAAGGGGTGCTCACACATGTGTGAGAATTCTCTTCCCCATGGAGCAACCCTACACCTTTCCCTTTTAGTCCACATGTCATAATACCCCTTCCAATAGCCCTTACACTTTGCTAAAAGTGTTTCCACTTGTCAACCTCATGGTCTTCCCAAGGTTTGCTCACACATGTGTGAGAAAATCTTACCCTCTTCCTCATGACCTGATAGGTGTTCTTCCCAAGACGTGCTCACACATGTGTGAGTACACCTTTCCCTCTTCCCCATGCCAAGTGATATTCCCAAGGATTGACACTTGGTCCACATGTCAAAAGGCTATGAGCCTTGTCCACTTCATATCCTCTCCTTCAATCCGAGCCCTTCACCATCCTTTCAATCTTGACTGTCCATTCAAATCTCCAAGGTCTATAAATTTAAGCCTTAATTCATCACAAATCATCCAATTTCATCATATTCTTATGCTTCCCTTTTGGTTGCATATCCACTTTTCATTGATTTTTTATAATGCCCCTTTGATTCCAAATCCACTCCATTAGCAAGCTTATGCTTTTAGTTTGCATCCAAATCCACATCAACATCTATCCATCCACCCTATGTTATGCTAATGTGAGAGCAATCCAAATTCAACTCCATCCATCTCTCCAAATCGCAACGAGATTGTGAAGAGGAGGAGGACAAGGAAGACCGAAATGGCACTGGGAACATCACAAGGGAAGTTTTGCTTTTATGTTTATTCATGTTTCTCATTTATGCATTATTAATAATCTTTCCTGATATGATTTGAAATGGGTTGATTTATATTAATTACTAATGATCTCCATTTTAGAAGTGTCAATTACCCATCAATTTATACACATAATATAACGATTTAAGTGCATGCTCTAGATGTTATTTTATTTATAGGCTCAAACATGTAAATTAATGGCATATAAAAAGTATTTAAATAATAAGACATAACATGTCACACAAACAACATAGTTTTTCTACTAACTTTCTATGCGATGACAGAGGCGGGAGTGGCAGGATGTTTGAATGTACAAAGGGCGGGAAGTATCAATGATGGAGGCAGTGTTGTTGTTCACGTGGAAGGATCCCTAGAAGAATCAGGAAAGGAAAATTCTATGGATGGCAGTGATCACGAGGTTTGGGATGGTGTGACTCAGCGTCTCTGGACAAATGGAAAAGATTCCTCTTCTTTTGGGAAGTATGATGTGGAGGGACCCAAATCCTCTTCTACAGATGTTTCCCCCACTTTGGGATGCAACCGATCATGGTCAACTCTTTTTTGCTCCAAGCTTAAAGATAAAGCTATTTCCCCTTTTCCTCACAAAGTGGACCCTAGCTCGGGTACTTGTTCGATTTCCATACCGGATTTCAATATGGGGAAAAATATGTCTAATCTAGAGTTGGTTCTAGTTGGGAAGTTTGTTGGCCCTCGCCCTAATATTGAATCGGTTAGGGAATGGGTTGCCCGAAAATGGAAAGGGAAAGGTCAGATTGATGTGGTGGCAATGGCTAATGGCTTTTTATCCTTCTCCTTTTTGTGTGATGAGGATCTCAGATCTGTCCTTGCGGGGGGTCCTTGGATGTTGGGTACAACCTCCCTTGCCTTAAAGAAAAGGGAACCTAGTTTTAATCCTAAGTCTTGGGAGTGCAATGAGGTGCCCATTTGGGTCTGTCTTCTTGGACTCCCTTTGGAGTATTGGGATGAGGCAATCTTTGCGGGTCTAGCGGCTTGCTTCGGTGAGCTTCTTTATGTGGATCCGATGACTGCGACAAAAAAGAGGTTGGTCTATGCTCAATTGTGTGTCAATGTAAAACAATCTACTGATTTACCGTCTGAAGTCACATTGAGCTCAAAAATTGGTTTATAGGTGCAGAAGGTGAAATATTAATCTATTCCTTTTGCTTGTATTCATTGTAAAAAAGTAGGTCACTGGGTGAAGGAATGTCCGGCTAAGCCAAAACCCAAAAAGATCTGGAAAAAGAAAGTTGAGGGTTAGGGTACTAGCCAGAACCAACAGGTTCCTCCTATGGGGGAACTTAGTGATGCATTGCAAAAGAAGGAATCTGAACCGGCTAAGGTACTACCTTCATCTGTGCTAGATAAATCAAGCTCGAATGGGAAGGAAATGGTTTGTATTCCCCCACAGGATGACCCCCAAGTGAATATTGAGGATTCTTTTCAAAAGGATAATGGGATGTCTATAGACCCCCTCATTCAGTTGGTTATTGATATGAGTAGCAGTATGGAGCAGGATAAGATTGAGAAATTTGATGGGTTGATGGGGATTGATATCCATATGGATATTTCAGAGGTATCCAACCCTTTTATTCAAGTCAAATCCAGGAATCGAAGAAGGATTGCGTTGTCTCCTATTACCAATGGCTTAACTCTAGGAGCTTTGGGTGCTGCAACCAAAAATTGACAGAGGATGGATTGTGGGTATGAACCCAAAGGGGTGGGAAGACCACCAAACAGTGTAAGTAGGGATAGGCAAAGTAAAGCCCTATTGCAGATGAGGTTCAAAAAACTATTCAGGATATGGGGATAAGATCCCCCTCCCCTATCAAATGAAGATCATCTCATGGAATATTAGGTGTCTTAATCACCCCCACAAACATGATCTCCTGTCCAATATGGTTAGAGATCATAAATCGGATATCTGTCTGATTTAGGAGACAAATATGCCTTCTAGCAGAGCGGAGAGAATCAAGTTAGCCATTTTTAAAGATTGTGGTGTTCATTGCTCTGATATAGATGGAGCCTCGGGTGGTTTAGCCACTCTATGGAACCTAAGGATCCTTCAAGGTATGGTGGTTCTTACTTGTGCTAATCATATTGCTACTATATTCACTAGTCTCAAGGATGGTTCTTCTTGGATTTTATCCAATATTTATGCCCCTAATGGGAGAAGTGCCAAGAGAAATCTATGGGGTTCCTTGATTCAGGCTAGACTTTCTTTCTCAAATGATAGATGGATTCTTATAGGGGATTTTAATACTCCTCTTTCTAACTCAGAGAAAATGGGCGGTGCTCTGATCCCTGAGGAGAGTAAATAGGATCTTTATGATATGATCAATGCTCTTGGTTTATTGGACCTAGATCTTATTGGTGCTAAGTTTACTTGGTCTAATAGAAGGACTGTTTCAGACCTTATTCAGGTCAAACTTGGTCGAGGTCTTATTTCGCCAGATTGGCTTAAATTTTTTTCTTGTAGCTTGTCTTCTCTCTTTATAATTGGATCAGACCATTTCTCAATTATCCTGAATATGGTGCCCCTTTATGGCAGAAGATCTTTTCCCTTTAGATTTGAGAAAATGTGGACCCTCAATCCGAATCTTCAGGATAAGATTTCAGAATGGTGGGACGTTATTATTTAGGGGACTGCTATGTATAGAATTGCTAAGCAACTGTCCAATGTTAAATCCAATATTCAAAAGTGGAACAAATCTATGTTCGGGAATATTTTTCAGCAGAAGGAGAACCTAAAGAAGGAGTTGGATGATATTTAGTTTCTTATTCAAGGATCGGGCTACAACCCTTGCATCATGGATAAAGAAATTCAACTATTGACTAAGCTTCATGACATTATTTCCAAGGAAGAGGAATATTGGAAACAAAGATCCAGAGCTATATGGCTTAAAAGTGGGGACAAGAATACTAATTTTTTTCATATGACCACTGTGAAACACAAAAATACCAATAGAATTAAGAAGTTACAGGTTAACAATAGGTGGGTGGATAAGCAGGAGGATTTGTGTAAGGAGGCCATCGGTTTTTTCTCCTCCCTCCTCTCTGAGTATGGTCCTCTGGATCTTGAGGCCCAGGAGGATATTCTTCAGGAGATTTTGCCTAAGGTCACCCTGGAGATCAACAAGGATCTTATCAGAATCCCAAGTTTTGAAGAGGTTAAGAAAGCCACTTTCTCCTTTGAAGGGAACAAAGTGTCAGACTCAGATGGTTTTCCGATGTTTTTTTTTCTGAAATGTACTGGCAGATTGTTGGTAATGATGTTTTTGAGGCTGCTAGAGAGTTCTTTGACTCTCGTTCTCTTTTGAAAGAGTTGAGTGCCACCTTTTTTGTTTTGATCCCTAAAAAAACTGATGCTAGCAGCTTTTAGGATTTCAGACCCATTAGCTTATGTAATTCAATTTATAATATTTTCTCTAAGATTTTGGTTTTTAGATTCAAAGCTATCCCGCCTATGTTGATTTCTAGACATCAAAATGGTTTCATCCCTATTCAACAGATTTTGGATTCTATTATTGTGGTTCATGAAAATACCCATTCTCTTTTTTGTAATAAGAAGCCTGGTTTCCTTCTTAAGCTCAATCTTTTGAATGCCTATGATCAAGTAAATTGGCAATTTTTGATAAGAGTCATGCAATCTTTTAGTTTCTGTAGTCAGTTTCTTCAATTGGTTGAACAATGCATTTCAACGCCGAAGTTTTCCAGTACTCATTAATGGTGCCCCCTCTGGTTTTTTCTTTGCCTCAAGAGGTATTCGGTAAGGTGATCCTCTATCCCCCTTTCTCTTCATCTTAATTAGTGAAGCTCTGAGTAAGGTGATTCAATGGGAAGTCAAACTGGGCATTTTAAAAGGCCTTAAGCCTTCCTCTCAAGATCATGTATGTTCCCATCAAGAATTTGTTGATGATACTATCCTTATGGGAGAGAGTTTTGTTAGGGAAGCTAAATTCTTGAAGGCCATTCTTTCCCTGTATGAAAGAGGATCTAGACAGAGGACAAGCTTACCCAAAAGCTCTATCTTCTTCCTCAACACCCCTGCTGATAGACAAAATAAAATTGCTAACATTTTGGGGTGTAAACTTGGCACTCTGCCGGATACTTATTTGGGCCCACCTCTATGCCCTGGTTCTCCTCTGGAGACCTTTTGGTCAAGCATTATTGACATATTTCATAAGAAGTTGGCAGGGTGGAAAGGTGCCCTCCTTAGCCAAGTTGGTAAACTCCTTATAAAAGCCTCATTGCAGAAATTTCTGGTCTATGCCATGAGTTTATTTAAAGTCCCGACAAAATTTGAAGAGCACATGGAAAAGATTCAAAAGACCTTTTTGTGGGTTGGGTCTGAAACCAAAAACAAATTGCATCTTCTTTCGTGGGAACATGTGTGCTCCCCTAAAAATCTTGGTGGCCTAGCCCTCAAACACATTCGAGACTTTAACATGGCTTTGCTATCCAAACAATTATGGAGATGTCTTAAAGAGGATAATGAATGGATCTCTATATTCCATCATAAATATCATATTCAAGGAATTCAAGATACCCTAGAGAATTACCTATTGCCCTTTGCAACTTCTGATTTGTGGAAGAATTTTTTCAATTTGAAGGATATTATTGCTCAAGGGATGAGATGGCATGTTGGAGATGGTAGAAAATATCCTCTTCTGGGATGACTGGTGGGCAGGGGAAGGTTCCTTATCCACCTTCTCATGGGCGAACAGTCTCAAGGACAGATGTGTTAGACTTGTTGGCGTCTGGGTTGTTGATTATATTTGGGAGGGAGAGTGGATTGATCTTGTCAGTATTGATCCTTCCCTTTGACCTGTCCAGGAGTGGATTTCACATATTCATATTCCCTCCTTTCTTGCTGTTGACGAGATTTTTTGGAGTAAATCTCCCTTTGGGGTCTTCTCTATGGCTCATGCTTATCAAATCATCACTATGTCCCTAACTTCGGCCCCCTTTTGGGCTGGTATCTAGAACAATGTCCTAATCCCCAAAATTAATATTTTTTTCTGGCTCTTTATGCAGGAGAAGGTTCTGACCATTGACAATCTCTGTAAAAGAGGTATGGCTATCCCCAACACCTTTTTCTTTCAGCTATGGGAGTTAAGGTGGACTTGGTCGAGTGATATCAGGGATTGCTGGTTCCGGTAGGTTTTTCCCTTGGGGAATCCCTCTCTTAGGGTGCTCTGAAGCTGTATGATGCCTCACATTGCTTAGGGTCTATGGAAGGAGAGAAATAATAGGATCTTCAAGGATAGGGAGGCCGTACCTATTGTTGTGGCACATAGAATACATAACAGTATTAAGGAAAAATTCCAATCCTCTTGTCCCTGCCACAAAGGAGACTCACAGATTGATGTGTTGCAACATGATTTTGATATCATTAGGAGATGGAACTTAAATTGGTATTTCTTTCTCCTGACTGCCAAGACAAGACAACCCATTAGTAATGTTATTTGGATCCCTTTGACTAGTGGATGGATTAAAATTAATGTGGATGGGGTAGCTAAGGGTAACCCTAGGCTGGGTGGTTGTGGGGGAGTTGCTAGGAATCACAATGGTAAGCTTGTCTCAACGATGTAGCTCCCTTTGGACACATAGAAAAGCCACTATGCTGAGGCTCACGCGACTTACATTGGGTTACAGATGGCATTTAGACAAGGGTAACTTAACCGTGTTTGGTTGGAAAGTGACTCAATGAACATAATTAATTGCATTAACAAACACCAGGAGCCAAGCTAGACAATCAGGCATCTGATCGAGGATTGTCCTATCATGATTGCCAACCTGGAGGACTTTAAAGCTTTGCACATGTATTGGGAAGGGAATTCCTCCACCGATTATATGGCAAATCTTGGGGTGGATTACGTGGAGGCTGAATGGTGGACGAAAATGGAAAGTTTCACAAGGAACCTATGCGAGCTGTCTAGAAGGGATGCCGAATTAAGCGACCACTCATTACCAATTCATAATGACTGAAAGCCATTGGGATAATTTTTTCTGGTGGAAGGACTTCTCGACTACCGATTCTTGCTATTTTAGAGGCTTCGCTTGTTTCTGGGTTGGTTTGTTGTTGTGTGGTTTGGGTGTTCTTTCCGGTTTTATCAGAATTGTGCATTTCATGGGGGGTGATAAGAACAGGATGAAACCCACCTCTTTTGAAAACTAGAAAAGGAACTCTGTAGTTTGGAATGAGATTTTGGATGGAGGACTGGTGCCGTATATTGAAAGGTTGAAGGGGTACTCGCCGAACACCACTTAAGAATTTGTGAACGGATGGGATAATGGTATCCTTAAGGTCTATGATGCTGATTTTAGGATTGATGAAGACTTTATTGCTAAAATTATTGGACTGCAGACAGAGGGAAGGAAGTTCTATAGAGAGGAAATCTGCAGATGAATCTATATCCACCTTCTTCGACAAGTTGAAGGAGAGGAATAAGGTTCAGAAGATGGCTGATGGTGGCTACAATTAGAAGGATCTTCAGATGCCTTGGACTGATGTGGTAAAAGTGATCATGCGATACATTACTCTTGATGGTCGGTATGCGAGTATTTTTTCCTATCACTTTGTCATTTTGAATCACTTCAAACATGATAGGAAAATCTCCATCCCTTTTTATCTTTTGTCTTCCTTAAAGCATAGTCTATAGAAACATGCTGAGAATGTGGACAACTCGGTCCTCCATGAGGTCCTTATTTGTTTCATTATGAATTATGCTAAGGCCCATGAAGTCAAGTCGTCCCCTATTTAGAATACCCATGTTTCTTCTTCCAAATCAGAGGTCCAGGTAGTTTATGATACAGATTCAGAAGGGGAAGATAGTGGGCTTGTCAGGGATTGGCAGGATCAAGACTTTTCTGATGATCTTGAGTATTGTCCGCCTACAGGTGAGGGGCCCATTCTTACCCCTGGGATAGGTAGTAGTAGACGCAATAAGCACCCTAGGTGAGCCGCTAGTAAATACAAAAAATTAGGGACTAAGCCTACTGAATTTGTCTCTTCTAGACCTAAGAAGCCCAAATCTGGAAAGGGGGGGGGGACAACATTGATAATGAAAAGGAGATTAAAATTGAAATCCCCATTAACGTTAATCCTAGGAAACAGTGAAGGGATGTCATTGACCCTGACCTGGATGATTTTATTTCCCTTGCGGCCAACAGTCAGATGGAGTGCCTCCAGAAAATAGTTATGGAGATACAAGTCCTTAAAGAGGGTATTAAGGGTATTGTTGATACTTTTACGGACAATCTGGGACCAAATAAATCGAAAAAATCATCCAACTGACCCAGAAAGTGAGCGAGGATGTGGACAAGATAAAATCGAATCATGAAAGTAGGATATGGAATTTGGAGGTGAGTGTTGTAGAAATCAAAGGTAGTCTGAAAAATCTGGTTGAAATCAACAAGACCACCATGAATAATAGTTCAGAAGGTTTGTTGAGGGTCAACAACATGATTGCGGATTACAGGGTTGATCCCATTGCCAGTGTGACACCTTCAAACTCTAAGTAGAAGAATATTGTGAAGGGTGCAGGTGGTTAGACGTCTCAATCCCAACTACGACTGGTCCGTGTACTCGTACCAAGAGCAAGGTAACTCTAGATTTATCATGGACGAGTTGGAGGATATCAACAAGAAAATGATTCAGAAGAATGCAGATTTGTTGTATTCTTATCAATAGGTCTCTGTTTGTGTTGGTCTTAATCGTTGGTCTTTTGTAGATTATTTTATGGGCTTGGCCCAATTTCATTTTTCTTTGGCTGTTGGTTTCAAACTTTAATGCTTATTTCCAGGATTTTGGTAAAACTTTTGGGTTTCGGGTCCCTGTAAAACCCGTTTACCTTAATAAAAACATGTCACACAAACAACCAAGATTCAAACTTCAAGTTACTCTCTACCATATCAACAATGAAGAGTTTCTTACCTTGGTGTTAACAAGTATTGGAAGAAAATTTACTATGTTGGTCACTTCCTCTCATTCCTCCTGCTCCTCTTCCCATGTAGGCAATTTTTCAAATTCACTACTTGTTGTAGGTTTTTCAAGACTGGGTTTGGTTCATCTATGGATTTGGTGGTTGATCTATCTCCCACCTCTAGTATTTTGCCTAATGATGTGGGTGTTTTTGGGCCTATTGTTGTTAGTTAAGTTCTCTTTAAGAATGCGACTTTTTCCTATCTGCTTGCCAAAGGGAAGTATTGAGGTTTACCCCTATGCTAAGGGGTTCTTCATGGTTTGTTTCAATTCAGTTGATGATTGTGACATTATTCTGGACTCTAGCTCTTGGTTTTGGGGACAACATGCTCTTCTCCTCAAGCCTTGGGTGGCCTCATTCAAGTTTCTCTTTAAGTCTTTTCACCAACTTCTAGTCTAGATCTACCTTCGAGTTTGGTTATACACTTATTCTTTCAACCATACAACTTTACCCTTCCTTAACCTATAATCTCTATGCCAAATTGTCTTAGAATAATAATACTTCTTTTGTAATCATTTTTTATAATCAAACTACTTCTTATGATAATTCATATAGAAAGAAATCAATTATATAAAATTTTACATCATAATGTTTGGATGAACATGAAACAACCAAAAATAAATCATCCGTCTTTAATGGAGGTCATTTATTTGTAAAAGGGAGATCATTTATTGACTTATTCTTTTTAATTTTTCTATATATAGAGACCCTCATGTAATACCTTGTTCTACTACAATTCCAATATTTTATTTGAATTTTATCTTAACTATTAGATATATCTCTATACCCAAATCTCCTCCCCTTAACTTTTTTTTAACTCTCCTATGAATGAGAGGACATCACTTGAAATCATAATTCATGATTGTAGGGAGAATATACCAATAATCGGTAGATCCAACCATGCTTCTAATGACTTTAAAACCTATTTTGATTCAACTAAGAATTCCTATGACACCATATTAAACTCATAAAATGTTTACATTTATTGAGAATGGCAAGCCACAACCTTAATATCTTTTTATCGTTGCAGCTATCTCACCGAAACATGCTCATTATTGATGCACTCCATACGTGTTATATCCTGCATGCTACACGCTCCAACATAATAGAAAATTCAATTATAAGCCTCCTCCATGTACAAAAAGTATATTGAACAATTTTATATGGAATCTATGCTAACATCTACTAGTTGAAAAAGATTAGTGGATTATTGCATTAGTAGACATGAGTCACTACAAAATAGTTATTGGAGAAGTTATAATTTTGTATCAAGGAAAGTATCATATATATATATATATATATGATACTTTCCTTGATACAAAATTATATATATTTAGGATGAATTATGATGACTCAGTAGTTCATATGAATATTTTCAATATTATGGTAGGTAAATTACTTTTTATTGATATAAAAATTGATGATTAAGAGAAGTATATTACTGTTTTTTATTGTTTACTTAATTTTTGGAATGATTTAGTTATAGTAATTACAATTATTACTTTTTAAATTAAAAAAAAAGATGTAAGGACAATCTCATTTTTAGAAGAGAAGAGAAGAAAATCTATTAAGGATTATCAATTGAAGCATAATTGAAAAACTCTGCGAGGACTCATGAGTACTTGCAGGTCATTTGCTCAGCCGAGTCACTCGCGAAAAGATTCGCAGACATAAAAACCCAACGTATTTAATGTAAAATTAATATTGAGACATGAATTTTTAATACTATGGTGTTAAATTAATACTATTATGACTTAAATAGTTTTCTATTAATATATGTTTATTCAAATATAATTAAAAAATAAATTTAATGACATTAAATTTATATAAATGTGTGTTTTTGAAGAATATTTAAAAAAATATACTTTCAAATGTTGGATAAAGTTGCTGAGTTATTGCCGAGTTTTTCCCCAAGTTTTTGCGAGTCCTTAGTTTTAAAAATATTTTGTGCTTGCCGAGTCCGAGTTTTTCAGCTATGATTTCAACAATTTCTTTCAGTTGATTATTTGGGACGCGGTTTGAGGTATTGCAAAATTATCATATATTGTTTAGAATATCAGTCTCCAATTGTTTCCATACATACAACTCACGAATGGTTATAATGTGTCTTCGACATCTTTTGTCCTATACATTGAACTGGAGCTTATCGTGAATGAATCATGATTTATACATAAAACTAATAAATAGTAAGCTATGTTTGTTCTAATAACTTTGTCCGTTCTTTGTTGTGAGGGTCCAACCATTGTGATATTTGTCTCTTACGGTGAAGGCTAGTAAATTTAAAAGTTATGTTGTTTCTTATAGTGAAGGCTAGTAAATTTTAAAAGTTATGTTGAACATGGTTAATGCAATCAAGTGTGGAATAATCATGCAAAGGAAATTAGGTTTTATAAGATAAATGTGATTTTTAATAAGTAAATAACTGCAGAGGGGCAACACCCTTGTATTAATAAAAAAAGAGAGAATACAAGGCCTGATTCAGTGAGAGCGGTAGGGGGAAAGAACCAGGAAGAAAACCCCCTACCTTAGCTCTATTCTTTAATCAAAGAAAAACCAACAATGAAGGTTGGATGATTACAAGACATCAGATACTAACCTCTTAGAAGTAGATAATAGAGGCTTTAAAAATAAAAACAAAAAATAACAAAATCAGAGAAACCGGAGAGAACAATGACAACTGGAGTCAAAGGGAGTCTTCAGAAACACCATCCACAGGAGCATGAGCCGCATCCAGGACAATAGGGCATTCGATGCCACAGTTTGAGTGAGCTGCCGATTCTACCTTCTCCCTAGGGAGTCGGTAGTCATTTGGGAACCACTCCTCACTAAGCCCAAACCCCCAGTCATTACCAGCCACCAAATCTCCATTCGCCAAAATCCCAAAATCATCAGCACCTGCTAGCTCTTCATCACGAAGAAATTTTGCCCTCCATTCCGACGTGAAGCCATTTTGGATGCCAGCCACTTTAAGCAGAAATTCAATGTTCCTGGTAATGACAGGCCAGGTTGCTTGAAGAGTGTCAAAGTCCAAAGAGTTAAAAATCACAAGCATCCTCACCTCCGCCCCATTGCCTAAAGACATATAGTAATTTTGGGGAAGCGGAATTCTTAGATTGGCATCAATATTGTCCAATACAACATCAATTTCTCCCAATAGGCGATGTTTAAACATCATTTGAGTTAACAACTTTTCTCTCTGCTTGCTAGTACCCATATATATCACCATTGCAAGGAAAAACGCTGAGATATCGACATTGGCTCTGTACTTGTGATAAGCCATAAGGAATTCCTTTCCCAGAATCCTCTTAAGGCTGTGGAGAATAAGAGGATGTCGAGAGAAGAGGACCTCCTGTAGATGTCTATCTGTGATTTCGTCCAGGAAGTCCATTTGGAGACAAGTAGCTTCAAGGAGAATTGGGGTCTCCATAGCAGGTCATCGAGAAAAGAAAGCAACTGTTTGATGGAAAAATGAGGGCATTCCATTGTTAAATAGAAAGACATCAAACCAGAGAATACGACACCCGACAAGTAGTTCATGCCAATTGAATACACACACGCGTGAAATGCCAGTGTCCAAACAACATCTGAGCCAAAGCTCGTCAACTTAATGTCGACCGACTTTAACCATCAGGTGATCATAAGCAAATCTTGAAAGGATCTAGTCGTAACTAGATATTAATTAAAGTACACTTATATCCAATTGCCATGGGGCCTAAACCGGCACAGATCAATGATGACGACAATGTGTCACATCTCGGTGACAAGAAGAAACCTTAACGGGATATCAAATCAATCAGTCGATCTATCCACCAGAAACCATGACCATTAGGTTAAGGAGTAAAGCGGCAACCGGGGAGGCAATACACTAGTTTGCACCACAACCGGTGATTAATACAGAGAAAAATAAATCGGAAGAAGAGAGAAGAGAGCAACCGGCAAGAGACTCAACCAGAGAGCACCCCCCTCAATGAGATAGTGAGGATACCATGTCAACCAGTGGAGGCAATACTACGTCACCAACCGGCCCAACAGAGAACCATCATCTAGAAGGAGAAGACAATCGGTAGGAGCCACTATCGACAAACTCAATTGGAAAACATCATTGCTTAGGAGGATAAGCATGCCATAACACCAGTGGAAGATCAGGGGGGGTCACCAACGACTACTGCCAATTTAGAGAGTCTGTCAGCCTCTCCATTACCTTCCCTATAGATGTGGCTAACCCAAAACTCATCAAAGGTGGCTAATAGCACCATAATCGGTTGAAGCCACTTGTTAAGGCGCCAACTAGGGATTTTATTACAACGGATCACATTAACCACATTTAATGAGTCTCCCTCTAGATGGATTCTCTGCACCCCAAGCTCCTTCCCTAACTGAAGACCTCTTAAAGCCGCTCTAAATTCAGCTTCATTGTTAGTAGCAACTCCAATCTTTTCAGAGATTTCTTTTATACAGATACCATCAGAATCCCTCAAAATACAACCAATACCACTTTGACCCAGATTTCCTGTAGAAGCACCATCGAAGTTTACCTTGCTCCACCCAGACTCTGGTGCATCCCATTTCACCCCCATTCTTGGATTGATTTGATCCACCGGGGTTCCCAAGACAAAAAGCGGTGGAATGAGAAGATTTGGAAGAGCCAACTTAATCTTCCAATCCCAGTTCGTGTACAAATTATTCTTTAATGATTTGGATTGAGCAACCTTATTCAAGAGCTCAGTCAAGTGGTTCTCAATTTTCCCACAAAGAGACATTAAGCTCATCTCTTTACCTTGGAAGATTCTACGATTCCTTTCTTTCCAAATTTCCCAAATCAGAAGCGATGGTAGGATATAAAGCAAATCAGTAAAAATAGCCTTTCCTGCCGGTTTAGGCCATTGCGAAAACCACTTATCCAACCCTGATGGGAAGGGGCTGGAGATTCTCAATTTTCTCATGAAATACCACCAACAGTGGCTGGAGAATTTGTAGTGGAGAAGTAGATGATCCGCAATCTCTTCATGCTCTAGACATAAAATGCATCTGCTGGGTTCATTGATACCCATTGAATAGATCCTTTCTTTAGCTAGGATCTTTTTCTGACAAGCCAACCAGGCAAAAGAGCCTGCTTTGGGAAGGAGGTGTCGATGCCAAAAAAGATTAATAGGCCAATCTTTTTTTTTCTATAGCTGCTTCTTTAAATTTGTAACCAAAGCATACTTTGTATTTACCATCATAGGAACCACACCACCTAATAATATCCTTTTTAGGGGAAGGGAAAATAATCCTTTTGTTGAGGATGTCGGCAAACAAGTCTTTCTGATGCTGATTCAAGTCCAAGGGATCCAAGGAGTTCCATTTCCACTTAGCAATACCATTTTCTTGGATAGGATAACCATAATCACAAATATTGTGCCCCCAAAGGCGACAAGTTTCTACCATAATAGGTTATAGTGAGGGATTGAGACATAAGGCATCTTCACCAGCCCAAGAGTCAATCCAAAAGGAGGTATCCCTACCATTTCTGACATCCCAGGTAACCTGATCACTTATGATTTCCCTGCTATCCACAATAAAATTCCAGATGGCCGAGCCTCTGGGGGGATTATTTATAGTGAGAATCCTTTTTGGCTCCAAGGAGTCCAGATATTTATGTTTTAAAAGCCTTGCCCATTTTTGCTTCCCACCACTACAAATTTCCCAAACCAATTTTGCACCCATAGCTAAATTCATAATCGAGATTTGGCGAATGCCAGCACCCCTTGCCTTTTTTGGTTGGTAGATCTTTTTCCAAGCCACCAAAGGAAATTTCCCTTTGTCATCCGAACCATTCCAAAGGAAATTTCTCATTAGAGAGATCAATTCATCTTCAATTGCCATCGGTAATCTTAGGCAAGCCATGGAAAAAACCGGTAGCGCAGAAAGGACCGGTTTATCATAGTGAGTTTCCCAGTAGAGGATAACCATTTGCCTTTCCAAATTGCAAGCTTGGATTTGCACTTATCAATAAGATGCTTCCAATAGTGAGTTCTGTTGCTGCCAATGAAGAGGGGGGTTCCAAGAAATTTCCATGGGAAGTTTGCAACTCTGAGATTAAGAATCCTTGATAATACACCTTACAAGTTGATCAGAGTGTTGAAAAAAAACACTTCAGATTTGTGCCAATTGATTTTATGCCTGGAAGCCATACAGTAGTCATCGAGGCATGATTTAATTGTTCTTGCCTCCCTCCTACAAGCCGAACCAAATAGAATGGTATCATCGACAAACTGCAAATGAGTCATTTTTTCAACCCCTGTTGCCACATTGACTCCAATCTAACACTCATCTTGCTGAAGAGCTCTTATTGATCGACCTAAGGCTTCAACCATTATGATAAACATAAATGGTGATATTGGATCACCTTATCGAGGAAAAGAAGCCATGAGATGAGCCATTAACCAAAATAGAGAATTTGGGGGAGGCCAGACAACTCGTGACCCATGTGATCCATTCCTTGCAAAAGAAAAATTTATTAAGAACTTCAAATAAGAAATCCTTGTCCACCATATCATAAGCTTTCAGAATATCCAGTTTTAAAATCATACAGGAATCCTTGGTTTTCTTGGCCGTGTGAAGCGTTTCATGAGCAATGATAATGCCTTCCACAATGGATCTTCCAGGGGCAAAACCACTTTGTTTATTTGATATGATGTGTTTAAGGAGGGGCTTCAATCTGTTAGCTATGATCTTTGTTACAATCTTATAGACCGTGTTGCATAAAGCAATGTGCCTAAAATCACACATCTGTTGAGGGTTTTTCTTTTTCAAGATTAGAGTAAAAAAAGGTGTGACTAATAGCACCTAACATAGTCATTTTCTTTCTTGATTCTTCTACTGCAAGATGTAGATCTCGAGCGATGATATCCCAGAAATGATGGAAAAAAGCAGCAGGGAAGCCATCAGGGCCAAGAGTCTTATCAGGTTTCAGCTGGAAGGTAATTTTTCTTACTTCATCAATTGAAATAGGAGTAAAGAGAGTTGTATTTTGACTATCAGATATTATGGATGGGATTGAGTTAAGAATTCTAGCTCTTGCTTCATGATCAATCTGGTGATCACCATTCAATAAAGAATCAAAGAATCTTACAGCTTCTTACGCAATGTCCTCATAGTTTCTGACAGTGACTCCATCCGTTCTCATAATCTCCGATATTCCGTTTCTATTTCAAATGGCAATGGCCCCGATGGAAGAATTTGGTGTTTTTGTCACCTTCCTTTAGCCATAACTCCCTTGATTTTTTGACGCCAATGGATTTCCTCACACCGAAGGATTTCGTTTAGATCAGATTTGAGAGTATTTTCTTTGGTAAATAAATCCTCATTCATTCCTGAAGTAATAACAGAGTTGGTTATTTCTTCCAGCTCAACCTTATTTCTTAATTTCTCCATAAGAATATTCTTGAATTGGCTCTTATTCCATTCTTTGATCTTAACCTTAATATACTTGAGCTTCTTATTGAGTATGAATAATCTCGAATGGTTCCCAAGAACCGGTTCGTTCCACCAAACAGATATAAGATCATATAGCTCAGGCACTCTGAACCACATTTTCTCAAACCGGAAATGAGTACCTCCCTCCACTTGTCCCATAGCGACCTCCAGACAGATCGGGTAGTGATCTGATCTGATAAGCGGGAGAATTGATGACTCTAAAGGTAGATTTTGACCTAGCCACTCACCAGTAACAAGAAACCGGTCAAGCCGTTCAACAATATTAGTAAAACCCACTCTCCTGTTCATCCATGTGAAAACTCCATTTTTAGGAACAATGTCTAGTAGGTGATTCTTCTCAACAAATTCTGAAAAGTCCTTCTGGGACGTACCAGTCCTCTGAATACCCCCACTTTTCTCAATGCCGGAAAGGATCGCATTAAAGTCCCTACCCACCACACAACTACCATCGGTAATACTGTTAAGTTTGATGGTTAAGAGATCCCAGAGAGCACGTTTATCACTAGCAGAAGATGGTCCGTATACATTAAAAAGATTGAAATTCTCAATCCGTCCAAGGATAGTTAACAAGCAATGTTGCCAATGCTTATCTTCCCCAACAAGAAAGATCCTAACATTCATGGGATTCCAAATGATTCCCAAGCCACCAGAGGCTCCATCCGATTGCCTAAACAGACCATTCCACTGTTTCCAAACTCTCATTTTAGCATCAGTCTCAGCCTTACTCCATTTAGTTTCTTGTAGTAGCCAAATATCTCCTTTGGTGTCATCAATCTGGTGCTTAATCTTATAACATAAATGTACGAAATTTAGTTGATTTTAAAGCTGTCCATTCAAAAGGAGAGAGAGAGAATCGATGAATGGGTCTACACGCAATTGGCTGAACCACTTGCAATTTTCTAACTAATAAATCTTCACAATCTCGCTGTCCACTTGCATGAAAAGAGTCATTTTTCTTTATTTTTTATTTTCTTTTCATCTGATGCCATGACGCCCTTGAAGAGGTGTAGAACAATATAAGTATTGCCAATATTTAAAATTAATAAAAAACAATAATATCATACCAATCCGATGCGACTGGTATAAAAATGTATTACTACTTGTTTAATTGGGACGAACAGCTAAGAAACTACACTACACGACTAACTTTTGTCCATCATTGAGTGCCCAAAAGGCCAGTCTCGAATGCTGAATAAGTCACCAGATATATTTGTTTTATTCACTTGAAGTCGGATATCTTATCCACTAGATATGTCCTCGAAAGCCGACCGCTGACTTGGGTTTAAGTGAACTATAATGTACCGATTCCCAATATTTTATATGAATAAAGAAACCAGATATTATATCGAAGTCCCGACTATTATACAAATTCCAGTAAATGGTTGATTTTATCACTGGACTCTACCCAGCTAAAATCACAGGCGAAATAGTGTACATTTCAGCTGTTTTGATTTCGTAGCCTCTTTAAAAGCTACTTTCAAAATAACAAATTCTATAAAGAGAACAATGTCAACAAATATGTTGAGTCATCATAATGCTCACGTTTCCCATCAGTAATAAGCTCAACTTTCCTAACGTAATACGATGTTCCTTAACGCATGTGAAATCTAGGAGAAAGTAAGTAGTCATAGAAGTTTTGTATTCTGTAACCTTTTATATATATATATATAATTTCAGTCTAGTTTTGACTCTAAAATAGAATCTGACGTAATGTTCCTAGGGCCTCTATCTTGTTTTGACTAAGTTTAATAGCATAAGAAAACAAGGGTTAGAGAGTATTTATAGTCCTTGTTAAAAGTTGTAGTTTTAGAGTGACATTTTGGGGGAGGTAGGCAAGATGTGATTATAGAAGACATTTGAATGGTCAAGGTTCCAAGTTATTGTATGCGGGTTAGTGCAATAGCAAATAAGATGTCAATAAAAATAAATTCTTAAAGTTATTAAGAAGATGTTATATGTATTGCATATGTAATTAGTTGTTTTGTAGATATCTAGATAAAGATTAAGAAGATAATGTAATATATTTAATGTGAAATGTTTATGTTCAATGTGTCGAAACATATTGAATATATTTCATTATTTACATCTTTAATTTTTTTTTTAGTCTTGAGGATAGCCATTAGAAATTTTGATTCATTCCCTTTCAAATTAAACTTTTTAAAACATAGATAATAAGAGCTTAACTTTATTAAGAATCATAGTTTATCAACTAAATAGCGTTATAAGGTTAGACTAGTAATGCGCTTGCAACTACATTATTAAATAGAAAATTTCACTTTGAGTACTAGTTCCAAAGTTGACATGTTAGTGAAAGACACTTGCAATTATTATGTTAGACAAAAGGATTCACTTTGATAATTAGTTCCAAAGTTGTCATGTCAACACAACTTGTAAATCTATAATATTGAAAGATGTTAAAGAACATGTACAACTTATGCATTATAATAACAAATATCTTGCAAGAATTAGATACACTATAAGAAACAAACATATACCTTAACGCACACCATACCCATCATATTGTGTACTCCAATTTTTTTATTACTAAATACTTTTTAAAATTTGTTAAACTACTATGTGACACTTTTAACAATGTGGTTTTGATAACCCTAATGTTATTATGCACATTTAGACATGGCAGTGACATAAAATAAAAGGTTATCTTTAGAGCTATTTTAAATATGTTAGGTAATGGGAGGTTGAGCATGAAGTAGGTGGTTAACTTATATCCAACTAGGAAAATAAATTCAAAATGTTTCATACACCAAATATGCAATAAATAGAATCCCTTTGTCACACCATTATCAAGATCTATAACTAAAGATCATATTCCTTTATCTATATACATATATTCTAGGCTCCATATGGAGTTCAATAGGTAAATGATATTATAAAACAAAAATTAAGGAGTGAGAGGCTGCATAGTAAGAGGCAAAGGGAAGAGGTGTGTGCAAACTATTAGGAACATGAGTAAAGGAGAGGAGAGCTCATTGTATGGAGAAGAATATTTAATGCATAAAATTAGGCTTGTAGATATAAGTATAACTGTGTAGAGCAAATAGAACAAAGGAAGCAATAAGCAGAGAGAGGCCATCTGAAGGCCGTAAATTGTAATTTCATTTTGTAGATGTAATTTGTTTAAAAGAATTGAGTAAAGGGATGATTTTATATTGCAATCTTAGTTTGGATCATTTAGTATTGCCTATATGAAATAGTGAGTTGTGTTTTAGTTCTATGAGGCCTATATTTTGTCTTCCATCAATTATGCTTTGATGGATGTCCATACCTTGTTCCAAAGCTCCCATTTTATCAGAGGTAGGGAGGATGCTGGCAAAGGTCGCCTCCTGCCATGTGTGTCATGTCGTCAAGCGACTGTTGTGCAGTTTGGGCATAAATCCAATTAAAGATATGCACAGTGGTCAAATTAAATGTCAATTCTTCTCTCCATGATTTATGAATAACTATTGATGCATGCTCTTCCTTACATTAAGCCCGAGACTTATGCAAAACTTGTAATTGCATGATATTTGCACGCTCTAAGCGTTCTATACATAAGCTAACTAAACCAGATTATAGTTAATCTTTTTATCTCCGCAATCTTCACTTCCATTTTTGAGGCTACATATTGTATTTAACTCAAGCTTTGTATTGTAAATGATTATAGAATTTCATTCATATGCAGATTTGTTTTCTACTTTGTTTTTCTTTTTGTTTCTTCTAGCTAGATCTATTATGTGCTAGGCAGCTACAACTATAAAATTTTACATTTATCACCATATTTCAAGCGAGGCACATTTTTTTTACTGCACTGTCTTATCATTATATTTCAAGTCAAGCACAATTTTTTTTTTTTTTTTTATTGACAATGGCAGGGAAAATAGCCTCTCTTTCCCATCTTAGAAGTCTCAAACGTGAGACATTTTCCCATAAAATAACCTATTTGCTAATTATCTAAGAATTAAATCTTGAATTTTGTGTGTGGGCAAGGCAAAAATAAAACACATAAAATAATTATAATTTTTTGCACTTAATTTCTAATTCATTTGCTTACATAAAATTGTTTTATATCTACCTTTTTTATAGAGGTGTAGAGAAAATTTTAGAATGGACCAACTTACAAAAACTATAGAAGATACTATATGAAAAATAGATTTACATGAGTCAAAGAAGGAACTAACTAAAAATTTAACTAACTAAACTGTGGTAGAAATTTCCTAAATGTTACAACATTAAAATAAATAATAGAAATTTCCTAATCGAATAGAAATATAAAAAATTTCTAATCTAGTAGAAATATAAAAGTTTCCTAGTCTAGTAGAAATTAACAGAAAATATAGAATATTCTAACAATCCACCCTAATTTCTACCACTAATTACATCAATATTTACAATGCCCAAAATTACTCTCAAATTCTCAAATTGTTCTTGTGCTAAGGCCTTTGTGAATATATTTGCAAGTTGTTTCATTGAATTGCAATGTTGTAGATTGATTTCACAACTGTTGACCAACTCACAAATGAAGTGATATCTAGTGTCAATATGCTTTGTCCTTTTGTGATAAACATGGTTTTTTGAAAGTGCAATGGTGGACTTGTTGGCACAATAGATTGTAGTAGACTCCTTTTGTTCATGCATTAGATCCTTCAAGACTCTTTGTATCCATACTCCTTGACATGTTGACGTTCCTACCACATACTTTGCTTCTGTTGATGAAATTGTCACTATAGGCTGCTTCTTTGATGCCCATGCTACAACACCTATTCCAAGATGAAACACATATCCAAATGTGCTCTTTCTGTCATCAATAATGCCTGCAAAATCACTATCTGTATATCCAACCATCTAAAAATTATCTAAATTGGAATATAATATGCCATGATTCATAGTTCCTACAATGTACCTCAAAAACCTTTTTGCTACTTGCCAATATGAGTTCTTTGGTGAATCCATGAATCTACAAATCAAACTAACTCCATACATTATATCTGGCAGAGTTCCAGTGAGATACATCACTACCAACCAATTTTCTGAATATAGTTGAATCAAAATCTATCTCATTATCTTCTCTACTTAGTTTTGTGCCTATTGCCACGTGTAGAAACTGGACTGCAATTTATCATTCTAAACATTTTCAAAACATCCTTTGCATATTTACTTTGACAATTGAAAATGCCTTTATCATTTTGAGTGACTTCAATACCAAGAAAATATTTCATCAAACCCTAATCTATCATTTCAAATTCTTTCTTCATTGCAGATTTAAACATGTCTATAGAATGATTTTGAGTAAAAATCAAATCGTCAACATATAAACAAACAATTCAAATCTAACCTTTCTCATTGAGTTTAGTGTATAAAGTAGGCTCACTAGAGCTTCTGTTGAATCCATTCTTCACCATGTATGAATCAATCCTGTTGTACCATACTCTTGGTGCTTGCTTCAATCCATAGAGTGCTTTCTTCAACCTGTAAACTTTTTCTTCAAATAATTTTATCTCATAACCTGGTGGAGGTGGTTAAGCCATGTCACAAATTCGAGCGTTACGTTGCACAACACAAGGAGACCAAGGGTGCACACCTTGCAATGATCCCCCCCAGAGCAAGCAAGGGGTTTGAACTTGTGACCAAGCTCTGATACCACTTGTTACAAGTATGGTTGTCGTTGCAGCAAAATATCAACTTGTTAATTCCCGATACAACCACTAGACTTATAGAATCCACAGGAGGTGGTTAAGCCATGTCACAAACCCGAGCGCTGTGCTGCACAAAACAAGGAGACCAAGGGCACACACCTTGCAACAATTCTAACAGTATCAAGTCTTGTTACACATGCAAAAATTTCATTGTAATTAACCCCACATTCTTGTGCATATCCCTTAGCTACTAATCTTGCCATAAATTTTTCAACTTCTCCACTTGCCTTATACTTGGTTTTATAAACCCATTTCACACATATGCATTCTTTATCCCTAGGAAAATCAACTAATTCCCATGTATCATTTTTCTCAATTGATTCCATTTCATCATTCATTACATCAATCCAATATTTCTCCTTAATTGCATCTTTAAAATATATAAGATCTTGAATAAATAAAGCAAAGTTTGATTGCAAATCTATCATTTCTCCTTGATCATAAATCTCTTGTAAACTTCTAGTCTTTTTTCTTCTAATTCTTGATCTCAATGATTCGAGTGTAGGATTCGAGTCATTACTTACTTGTGAATTAGGAGAGGAATGACTAGACGATTCTCCTTGCTCAACTTGCCTTTGCGACTTTTCTCTTTGTGGACTTCTTGATAGACTTCCTCCTTGTTCATTTAATTGTTCTCCTTGGTCTTTTTCTTCTTGTTCATCATATGGTATTGGTGTTGCACCTCCAATTGTCTTGTCTATATTGCCATCCCAAGATTCTTCTTCTTTGAATACAACATCTCTACTTACAATGACTTTCTTGGTTATCAGATTAAACAACTTATATGCCTTTGATTGTTCATCATAGCCAATAGAAATAATTTTTTCACTCTTATCATCCAACGTACTTTTTATTTCTTTAGGCACATGTACATATGCAATACAACCAAATACTCTAAAATGAGAAACATTATAATGCTTACCACTCCATGCCTATTGTGGAATTATGTTCCTCACAATCTTTGTTGGACTTTTGTTCAAAATATAAATTGTTCAAAATATAAACTGCACAAGCAACTGCTTTAGCCCAATACTCATTTGGTAGATTCTTGCCTTTAAACATACTTCTTGGCATCTCCATTATTGTTTGATTTTTCCTTTCTGTGACACCATTATGCTGACTTGTGTATAACTTGTAGTGAATTGCTTCTTTATTCCATGATACGTACAATAATCCAAAAACTCTTTTCACTTGTATTCTCCTCTTCTAATCGATCTCAATACTTTGATGGATAATCCACTTTGTTTCTCAACCAATGCCTTGAATTCCTTGAACTTGCCAAATGTCTTATATTTATATTTAAGAAAGTAAATCCATGTTTTTCTACTATAATCATCAATAAATGTCAAAAAGTAAATGCTCTCCCCTAATGATGGTATTTGCATTGGACCACATAGATCTGTATGCACAAGTTCTAAAGGTGCCCATGCTCTACATGAATTTTCTTTTGGAAAAATTTCCCTATGCTTCTTAGCCAAAATATAACTTTCACATGAACTTATTGGTTCTTTGATGGGAGGTAAACCTCTTATCATATTCTTCTTTTACAACAAACACAATCCTTCAAAATTTAGATGTGCATACCTCAAATGCCATACCCATGATTGATCTTGACTTGATGCCTTCAAACTTGCTCCGATCTCCTCCATCATTTCACTTTTCATGCGAAGTGGGAACATTTTGTTATTTGTCATTTCAACCTTTGCATTCACCATATTACTTGGAGAAATATCAAATATTGTGCAAACATTATTCTCAAAAGCAACTCTATAACACTTTTGAATAAGCTGTCCCACACTTACCAGATTATGCTTCAAACCAGGTACAAAATAAACATCAATAATAGTTTTCTTACCAAGTTTTGTCATCACATTAATTGCACCTTTTCCCATGACTTCAACAATATTGTCATTACCCAATTTGATTTCTAATTTGTCTGAAGTATCCAAATTCTCAAACAAATCTTTATTTCCAGTCATGTGATTACTGCACCCACTATCTAGAAACCAAATATTTCTTGAACTTTCTTGAGCTACATGACATGTAATGAACAAAGACTGTGAAATACTCTCAGAAAAATTTGCATTTTGCTTTCCCATATCTGCTTGTTTCTTTTGACATTCATTTGCAAAGTGTCCATACTTCTTGCAGTAATAACATTGAACATTAGATTTGTCATACCTTTGTGATGGCTGATTATTATTTTGTCCTCTAGAATTGAAACTTAGATGTCTCCTTTCTCTTGGATTTGGACTACTCAGACATTTTCTTTCATAGTTGGTTCTTCCTCTGCTCCTGCCAAATGTCATATGTGTCTTAACTTCATTCTCCAATGAAGTATTGTTATTTCTGTTTACCCTGTATTCATGAAGTAACAAAGATCCAAACAATTCATCTATAGATAATTTTGATAAATCTTTGGTCTCCTCAATGGTTACTACAACACTATCAAACTTTCTTGGCAAGATTCTGCTAATCTTTTCTACAACCCTCTGATCTGATAACTCATCACCATTTAGCCTAATTTGATTAACAACATTCATGACACGAGCTAAAAATTGATCTACTGAATCTGAATCTTTTGTTTGAAGATTTTCAAAGTTTCTTCTAAGTTCTTGCAATTTAGCTATTTTAACCTTAAATGTACCTTGATGTGTAGTTTCTAATATCTCCCAAACAATTTTGGCTAAAAATGCATTTTTAATTCTTTTAAAAATAAACTCTTCCATCCCTGTTTGTATAAACTACAAAGCTTTTCCATCTCTTTCTCTATTTTTTTGAAGTTCTCTTCTCTGATTATCATTTAATTCAGACTCATCACCTGGTTCTGAAAATCCTTTTACGACTATACCTAACAACCCTTGAGACCGAAATAAAATCATCATTTTTATTGCCCAATTATCATAATTCTTACCAGTAAAAAATGGAATTTGGGGTTGTACATAATTGATGTTAGATGCCATACTTTTAATCTCTTTGATCTTGTCTATCCTGCACTTTACAATCAACAACCTTTCTTTCTTCCATGATCAACTTGACTCTGATATCACTTGCGAGTGGATAGAGGCAATAATAAAACACAGAAAATAATTACAAATTTCTGCACTTAATTTCTAATTCATTTGCTTACATAAAATTGCTTTACATCTACCTCTTTTATAGAGGTGTATAGGAAATTTTAGAATGGCTAACGACATGTTCCCATGTGGCTGCTTAGCTTATTTTTGCTAGCAGCGACTGCTCAACTTTTTTAGGAAATATCTATGAGTTAGTGGCCCCATGAGTATTTATTTTTTTGCTTATTTTTAAGAGAAATCTTAAAATTGGTATTAATAATATTAGTAATAATTTGTGCACAAGAAAAAATAGAAATAAAATGTTAAAAAAAAAGAGGGAAACAAATTTGTGGAGCCATGTGGCATTTTTGGCAATATAAGCCCCCCTATTTTCCCATAGCTTATTTTCAATTCCTAAATAATAGCTGCTCCACTTAAATAGCAAAAGATTCTAAATTATCCTTTACCAACAATTTTAAATTTGCATGGGAACACTCCAACTGCTTAAAATTAAGCAGAAAATGGAGTTAAGCAGCCGCATGAGAACATGATGTAACTTACAAAAAATATAAAAGATACTATATGACAAATAGATTTACACGACTCAAAAAAAGAACTAACTAAAAATTTAACTAACTAAAGAATAGTAAAAATTTCCTAAATATTAGAATTTAGTAGAAATATAGAAATTTTCTAATCCAACAGAAATATAAAAGTTTCCTAATCTACCAGAAAATCTAGAATACAAATTTAAACAACTCTCTTACCAAGATAACACGTAATATCTTTACTAGTTTGGTCAGGGCCTAGAACACTAGTATTCGCGTACAGAAAGATGAGTGTGAAAAGAAGAAATAAAGTGCAGAGATTGAAAATGGCCGAATCTAATGTTGTATCACAAGTCATCGCTGAATTAAAAAAAACAGTGAGTGGACAATCAGCAAGCCATTGACTGGCGGGTGTGGACAATGTGGAAATGTAGAGGTGAATTCCGACTACTTATTCAGCGGTACGTTCACCATCCCCATAGAAAAAGGTTTAATAATTTTTTTTAATATACGTTTTGATGTTCCTTTGACCTAATGTATAAAGTTGATTTCAAATTGCTTAGGCAAAAGTGGGAAATTTAGTTGTTGAGAATGAGAAGACAGGGTAATCAGTCGATGTGCACACTCTGGAATTTCTAGAAGCTCAAGAAAACGTTTACTAAAAATAGCGATTCAGATTCGATGATTGAAGTCATTCTCACTAAAATAGTGTACATTTCAGCTGTTTTGATTTCGTAGCCTCTTCAAAAGCAACTTTCAAATTAACAATTGTATAAACTTAACAAAGTCAACCTATTTTAAGATTTTAATTTGTCAAGTTACGTAATGCTCACGATTCTCATAAGGTCAAGTTTTCTAACGTAATTAACGCAAGCGTGTGAAATATAGGAAAAAGCAAGTAGTCATAGACGTTTTGTTATATATATATATATATATAATTTGTCAACTTTGACTCAATCTTCCTATTGCCGCTACGTTGTTTTGAGTTAGTTTAATGGTACAAGGGAAACAAGGGTTAGGGGTTATTTATAGGCCTTGTTAAAACTTGTAAGTTCGGTATGAAGGAAAATATTTGAATGGTATAGGTTACAAGTTATTCTATTCTAAGTAGTTTAATAGCAGATAAGATGTTAATCTAGAATGAATTCTTAAATTTATCAAAATCTTATTTGGTCAGCATATGTAACTAGTTAAACTTTCTAGACATCTAGATAGAGATTTACATCATGTAATATATTAAGGCTAGTACTATAATATTTATGTGCAGTATGTCAAAACATATTGAGTATATTTCAATTCTAATATTAATTAAAATTTACACTTTTAATTTATTTTATTATAATCTTGAAGATAGCCATTAGAAATATTGATTCATTCTCTTTAAAGTTGAACCTTTTAAACATAGATAATAAGATATAAATCCTATTAAGAAGCATAGTTCATAAAACAAAGAGATTTATAAAATCAGATTAGCAAGACACTTGCAACTACAATATTAGAGAAAAAAGAACACTCAAATACTTTTGTTCCAAATTTTTCTTGTCTAGATGAAAGAACTTCAAACTATAATATTAGACAAAAAGATTTGCTTTGATACTCATATCCAACGTTGACATGTTGACTTAACAAATGTAATTATACAACTGTGAATGATGTTAAATAATATATGTATCTTTTACATTACAATTACAATAATGTTGTAATAATTAGATACACTATAAGAACATACATATGCCTTGAAACAAACCATAGTTAACACAATATCCCCCAATTTGTCTATCACTAGGTACTTTTATGTTAGTTTATCAATGCAAGGTTTTGCACCTTCTTATAGCCAGTAAACTAATATCTAAATTTTTTAACAATGTGGTTTTGATAACACCTAATGACACATGGAGATGGTAGCCAATATAACTAAAATAATGTGACATAAAATAAGGTTTATCTTTGGAGTTATTTTAAATATGTTAGGTAATAGAAGGTTAAGCATGTAGAAAATTGCGGTCTTATATCCAACTAGGCAAATAGAGTCATAAGTTTCATACACCAACAATGCAATAACATGAATCCCTTTGTGACAATATAATAAAGATATCACTAAAGATTATATATCCTTTTATCTATATACATTAAGCTAGGTTCCATATACAATTGAATAGATAAATAAAATTATATGATATTAAAATAAACACGACATAGTAATACATGAATAAACCCATATACTTCTTATGTAAATCTAAAAATATACCTTTCAAATATTTTCAAGGATTTGATAGTGCTAATTATATTTCACACTTGAATAAAAAAAATGTGTTTAGAAAGAAATATGATATCTTTGAAAACACACACAATAGGCCAGAATATAAGTTCACAAATAAATCTTGGCTGCAAAATTCACAACGCAACAAATTAATCATCATACTATGTCCTTACAAGAAATTATTCACTTACATGTTCACACCAATATCCTTTATTAAATTACCCTTTAGTTTAATGTGGTAAAAAATCTACATTTACTTTTCTTATCATCATCTTTCCCTTGGCTTGCAATGAGTACTTTAAAATCATTGTTAATAAAAATAATAAAAGGGAGGTTTCATTTGGTGTTTGGTTCTCATCCAAATATATCATTGGGAGGGTCACACACAAGTCATGTCTTGTGAGTAAATTTAGAATCCATTTCATTATAAAAACAATAATTTTCTAGTATTTTTTATTTTTTAGTAAAAATATATAAAATATTAAATGAAAATCAAGAAAATATTACAGCAAAAGAAAATTGATATACAAGACAACAAATATATTATTGTAAAATTCCTACCTATAATTTCTACTTTAGAGAATCCCTATTCAACTAGGTGGGCTTTATACTTTTCATATCTCTTTTTTTTTTCCAATTAAATTTGTCAATCTTTATCCTTGTATCTCTAATAATTTTACATTATTTGTAGATCCTTTTCCACACAACTTACTTAAAATAAGTCCATCATAAGAAAAAGAAATTGAAACACTTAGAATAAAATTAAAAATAAGCTTTAAGATATTAATTGTAAGAAAACAAATGTAATAAAATTTGTGCAATATAATTTGAAACAAATATCAAAACAAAAAATAAATTTAGAATGTTTTGTGATACATTCTTTTATGAATTTTTTCTTTATCAAGATAAACATACTTTAATGTTCTTTTCTTTTTATAATTTTCATCGTCTCTCTTAAATGAAATGCTAACTAGTTTTCAAGATGACACATAACTCTCTTTTGTACTATCATATGCACATCTTACAAATTCATAATTCAAATCGTTAAAAGTTATTCCATTTCTATGTCTTCTCATTCTATACTTTGCATATTTTTGTTTTTCACCCTACAAGTTATTGATGAATCTACTCAAGATACGTATGTTTCCAAACATTCGCGCAGCCTGGATGTGACTATAATATTTGTCAAATTTTCCATCATTAATGATCTCCTTATCCATAATTCTGTATACTGTATTCTCCCGTCATATAAGTTTACCACTCTGTTTAACTCAATGCTGTAAAACTCATGATAGAATTGCAAAATGCTGTTGACATGGAACATCCAACACCCCGCACAGTTATTATTTTATATTTGTAAACTACACTAAAGCAATCTGTTCATTTGCCTCAACCAAACATTCATTCTCCAGAATTTACAAAGAAGATATAAGATAATTCCATAGTCTCAATCACCTTATTTACTACTTTGATCTACTACAATACGTTTCACTGGCTGTGAATCATTCTCACAGCTCAACTTGAATCCATTGTGTATTGCTTTCAGCATATTATTCAATTTTCTGCACTGAAGGAATAAACAACTTGCTACTGCCTTGAATACAATCAAATGATGGTTCTGAGCTTAGCAAACCATTATTCTAAAACAATTCCTCCATAGTACTGAAACGCTTATTCTAAAACAATGCCTCAATACTACTAAAAGACTGCAGATTTAGCCATCTATTAAAGAATAATAAGTTTGAGTGCAGAACACGAGAATTTATTTTTTTAGCTCCTCAGTGTTCCTTCCTGTTTGATTTGTGAGTGAAATAGCCCTAGCTGTGTGCATATCCACAAATACCAAACGCACACTTCTGATGATGACAACGGTTGGAGCAACTTCCGCAGTGAGATTTGTCAGTGTTGAGATCAACGCACTTTCCTTTACAGCAGCTTAACCCATAACCGCATGCATGCCCACATTTCCCACAGTTTAATGAATCAGAAGTAACATCAACACAGTACTTTTTTGAGCAGCATTCCCAGTTTCCGTGTGTATACCCATGAGAACGAGCATACTTTGAACAGCTTCCCTCATCAGCACCACACCAAGCGTTTTTGTTTGCAACACGGCTCTTAATTAGAAAGGTGGAGCTCAGTTCTCTGCCATCACATCCAGCATTACTCAGAATTACAAATACAAGCATGAACAAAACTGATAACTTCATTTTGATCTAGCAAGATACGCACGGGATCACAAACAGCACTTTTTTAAAGAGAGGAGATTTAAGGCATAGATTGTAATTGCTCTCTCCGTAGTATAAATTGGCTATTTATAATGCTAGTTACTTGTTGTATTGATTTGAATGGTACGAGGGAGGGTCAATGCAGTAAACTTAGAGAAAATTAAGCATAACAGTTAGGCATGAAGACATGGAATACTGAAGAGTAACGTTGGCTGGAGCCAGAGGTTTTCCATGGATGTATCTTAAACCAAACCCGGTTCCGCGGTTTTAGTTGCCATTTAACACTGACGTGGAAGCTCTCCCAGGTCGGTATATTGACTGCCGCTGTTGGACTACGTGTATCAGTATTACCATTTGCTTTTAGTAGGCAAATGTGGTAATTGTTCGCTAGGCGACATTGACAACCAGTTGTACTTGCATTCCAAGTGAAAAGCAAGTGGAGTACATCAAACGTCGATAGGGGAATTCAGTTGGCACGATTGAAGAAAACCAGGAAATCTTGTTTTGGCTTGGTTGCTACGTTAGTCATCTTTTAAGTATTTGTACATCACATTATAATTGGATGTCGATGGAAAGGCTCGCGTCTAAATTGGCTGACTGACATAAAAGTTAGTCGCACATTATATACTATTGATCGTTTTTAAAACGGTTGTAATTTTTCAAGCAGTCACTAACATGATGTACGTTTATACTATTTTGGAACCAAAATAGATACGTTCGATGAAAATAATTTATAAAAATATGTAATTATGAATAATTTAAAATTTACGAATTTTTGTATTTTTTATTCTTTTTTGGGTTCAAATAAGAAATTTTTTGTTGGAGATATGAGTGATAATTTGGATATAAGTTAATTTAAAAATAAAATAAAATATATAGATAGATAATTATTTTTTTAATAGATATAGATAGATAATTATTATGAGCTCAAAATTAATGTGATAGAGGATTTAATTTGTAGGAAGAAGATATGGATGAAGCAAAACAATTGGATGAATAAGTTGGAAATACAATTATAAGTGTTTATTAAATAAATGAGGAAATAAAAAAATATGCAAGACAAATTTAGGACTATCATGTGGATGAAGCAAACCACTTAGACGAAAGTGGTATTATGCCAAAGAGTTTAACCCCACTTCGAATCATGACAAAAATATATATTTAAGAGTTATAATTAAGGGGAAATGAAAGTTGTTAATTGTATGATCACGTCATCATAGATGCTGAAGTAATAGATAAGCAATACCTAAGAAAGATTGGGAAACAAGCACATGCTTATTTTGCATGAAATAGTTGATGGAGATAGAATGACACATCATCATATAATGTACAATCAAGGATAATTTCTATATCTTGTATTAAAACAACTTAAATTAGACCATTTAACAACTTTATTTTAGGAAGCAAGACAACAAAACCACTAGACCCAGTTCCAGAATCAGGAGTAGAAGCAACAACAAGGGTACCTCCAGATTCATCATGGAGGAGCTGGAGGAAATCAACAGGATTTCCATCCAAAAGAACAAGGATCTGGTGCTCTCTCTTAACTAAGAGCTTTTTCTTTTGTTTTGTCTTATTTGTCTGTGTTTCCTTTATTTTCGTGACTGCTCGGGGTTGCTCCCCTGTTTTGATGTTGTTTCATGTCGGTTTGGTTGATGGCCAGCTGTTGTAAAACTTTAGGTTTCGGGTCCTTGTAAAACCCGTTTATCTTTATCAAAAATAGCTTTATTTCAAGAAGCAAGACTAGAAAAAATTACAAGTTATTTGATCAAATATCATCATATAATATTTGACATTGAGAAGAATGTAAGAATTCCTTGAAGTTGCAGCTCTTGGTCCCTTAGACTTACAATGTTATTATAATATTTCCTTTCATTCATTTAACACCACACCATGTATGCCCAATGATAATTTAAAAAAAAAATCATTAAGTTTTTCTATTTAACTTCACCTTTATTTTAATTCAACCACCAAGATGTAGATTGAACATTAATAGTTAAGATGTTAGCTAGCAAGGTTATAATGCATAGGGGAAAATTTTAGTTTGCAAGTAAGAAGTAAGAAGACTAGCCATTGGTTAGTTTTGTGCACTTCAATTTTTTTAATAAAAGTTGCACATAGTACAATGTAGGTTATTTAAACAAGGGGTAGCATGTCAAAATTATGAAGAATAATAATTGTATAGAGAAAAAATACATACAAATTAAATTTATAATTATATAAAAATACAATCAAATTATACAATCAAGAAACTAAACATGAGAATAAATTATGATTTATTGACACTTATCCATCTAACTTGAACACCACTAATACTCCTATTGCCAAAACTATTACTAACACTGTATGTGTAATTCTTAAAATTCATGACAATGCACAACACATGACATTTGGATGTGTAATTATCTACAATGCAACATTTAACAACTCATTTATTCTAGTAAGATAAACATGTTAATGTAGGCAAAAATGTCAAGTGATGCATTCTAATAAATTATGATAGGGAAAATGAATGTTGCATATTTTCTCAAGGTTGCAAAGAACTGTCTTTTAGATTAAACATAAATGCAAATATATAAATTCATTTGGCTAAGAGTGGGTTGTCTAGGCAGTTGGTCTGCTCTCCTTCCTGTCATATTGAGGTGTCTCTCTCTCCTTTGCAGGTGGAGAGATAGTACGAGGGGGTTTTTAGGCTGCTGCTGCTTGTGTTGCTGGTTGAGGAAGTCTGTCAAAACCCTCATGGAATTCTTTGTACAAGGTTTTGGGTGCCTTGTCAAAACCTTATGCCCCAAGATGTGCCTTTAGGGTGATTTGTTGTTGTCTGGGCCTTGATTAGTTGTTGAATCCTTGTAAAAACCACTCTCGTAGGTTGTGGGAGCCTTGTAAAACCCACTCTCAAGGTTGAGAGAGCCTAGAAAAACCCTATGTTTTTTGTTCTTCTCAGGGTCAGGCTAGATGCTGGCAATTTTCAAGGGCCAAGTTGGCCAGTGATTGTTTTTGGTTAGGTTTAGGCTTTGTTGTTTTTTGTGGCTTGGAGTTTCTGTTACAGGCTATGGAAGCTTGGGAAAACCCTTCTTGTTGGTTGAGGGTGCTTGATGAAACCCTCATTCTCTATTTTTTGAGGTCTATTGCTTGTTGACTTAGACCCACTACTTTGGCCAGCCTGGTTTGTAATGTTTTACACTTGATGATTGGCTAGTGTTTGGTTGGTTGTGGCTCCCCTGCCTAACTGTTTATGCTTTTGGTAGCCTTTGGTATTTGGACGCTTGTAAGACCAGAAGGTTTCAGATCCTTTCTAAAACCTATTGTTCACTACCAGGTAGTCTAGTCCATCATTCAGTGACAACTCTCTGATTGTAAGGGTTTTGGGGCCCCTTCAAATCCTGTTTTACCCACACACACACACACACACACACACACACACACACACACACACACACACACACACACACACACATATATATAGACACACACACACACACACACACACACACACACACACACACACACACACACACACACACACACACACACACACACACACACACACACACACACAGAGTTAAAATAGCATTTTCTATGTTCTAGATTTTTTTTTTCATTAATGTAATTAAAGTTGACTCTATATGATCTAATTTTATAAGATATTTAAAAAAAAAATTAAATTGCGATGTAAATTCATTTTGAACAATTCAAAATCATTCAATAAATTATTATTTATATTTAATTATTTATATTGTTCTAAAAAGTAAGGTTATAAAACTAATTTATACAGTGAGAACTCTTGCAAATTTTAGAGGAGTTTATATCATTATTCTGAAAATCTTAATTTTTAAATATAAATAATTACATTATATAGATATTTTGTTTTGGCTTTAATATACTAGATTAAATATAATGAGGGAGCTTACATCTAAATAAATTCTTTATTTGAGATCTAGTTTGTCAAAATTACTAAAGAATTGGTCATGGTTGAATAATGTAATCAAAGAACATGTCATAATTATCACCAACTAAAGTAATAGTTTGTTTAATTGCATGTAATTATGATGAAATAGAACAATAATTGAATTTGATAATTTGTACAATAGTAAGTATGAAAAATATAATTAGTATATCAATATCAGAATTTATATCAAATTATTGATTATACTAATTAATATAAATATAATTGTGTTCTATTTATATTGTATTATATTTATATTATAATATAGTTAGTACAACTATGTTATATAAATATGGTTTAATTTGGTGTAGATATCATAACTTACATATATCTAAAAATGCTAGAAAAGTGAGCCATTCTGGTTCCATCCCAACATCGAGTTGAGCTTGGGCGAATCGTTCTGCAACACTAACCTGACTCTCGATCTGGACGAGGCCCTGTGATGTAAATTCATTTTGAATAATTCAAACTCATTCAATAAATTATCATTTATATTTATTTTTTATATTGTTCTAAAAAGTAAGGTTATAAAACTAATTTATACAATGAGAACTCTTGCAAATTTTAGAGGAGTTTATATCATTATTCCAAAAATCTTAATTTTTAAATATAAATAATTACATTATATAGATATTATTGTTTTGGCTTTAATGTACTAGATTAAATATAATGAGGGAGCTTACATCTAAATAAATTCTTTATTTGAGATGTAGTTTGTCAAAATTACTAAAGAATTAGTCATGGTTGAATAATGTAATCAAAGAACCTGTCATAATTATCACCAACTAAAGTAATAGTTTGTTTAATTGCATGTAATTATGATGAAATAGAACAATAATTGAATTTGATAATTTGTACAATATATTAAATGGTACAATAGTAAGTATGAAAAATATAATTAGTATATCAATATCAGAATTTATATCAAATTATTGATTATATTAATTAATATAAATATAATTGTGTCTTACCGATTAAAAAAAAAATATAATTGTGTTCTATTTATATTGTATTATATTTATATTATAGTATAATTAATACAAGTATGTTATATAAATATGGTTTAATTTGGCGTAGATATCATAACTTACACATATCTAAAAATGTTAGAAATATCATGTTTGAATTAGATTTTATTCATTTAAGAATTATTTTATAATTTTAACCTTTGAGTTATTTTATTAACTAATTATAGACTAATTATGTTGGTAAAATTACGATCATGGATGTCCATTTTAAGTGCATATTTTTAAATAGGTGCAATATTTTTTCTTTAGGTCCTATGACTTTATAAAACAGCTAGTCATTCTTATAATGTCACTATCATTTGTGATGAATACCCACTTTATAAGCTTATTCTTTTATGCTATTATAATTAACTTTTGAATTTTGTTGATGAATAATTAGTTTCAAAATCTTCAAATTATTGAAAAAATGAAAGAGCATTTATATTTGCACAAATTTCAAAAAAAGTAAATCATGATATTCTCATAGAAAATATTAAAATGCAATTATCATATTAACATTTTTGAGGCTTTACATTGCATTATGCAAAACCTTATAAAGCATTTCATTTCTATAACTTCCACCAAAACTTCCTAAAAAACTACTTTGTAGGAATTAACTCTCAACTAATCAATAATTAATAAAAAATAAGTGCTTTAATAAAATATAACAGAAAAGAAAGAACAAAAACATTGCAACATTTATTGGTTGTAGCAGCCTAACTATAACTCTATAAAAGCATCATCCACCAAGTCTCTATGGAACACCTCACACTAGATTGCCTAGTAAAATGTCTTAGCTAACCACCAAACCTTTTTAGAATACCCTGAACTACCAATATCTAGGAAAATGCCCTAATTATTCAACAATACCAACGAATCAAGACAAGCTCCATCATCCTAAAAAAAAAACCAACAGATAATGAATCATGACTCACTCAATTACCCACAATAACATAACCTATAAAACTATCCTGATCAAGACAATCTTAATTATCCATAGGTTTCACTCTCTAAATATACAAATCCAGAAAAATATAAATTATCCACAAACCAAAAGCAACTACCATGCCCCCCTTCTCCATGAAGGGATGCAAGAAGAAACTTGTGTTACTTCTCATGCAATGTACCAACTTTGAGTGAAAAGATAATTTGAGATAATAATAGACCTTCTATCTTTAATTCTCTAACCTCTATTGAGAATTTCTTGATTTATAAAAATTATATCCCTTCTCACTATCATTGCGAGAATAATCTTGAGGATGTAATATAAAACTACACCTTTTATCTCATTTTGAGTAACAATCAAATCTTCAACTTTCCATCAATAAGATCCTTAGCACATTCAATACAATTCACTTGAACATGTTCTAATTTACTAAAATAATAACATTTAAAATTTATATTTTCCCCTATTAAAAAGTTAACCTTCTTTACAAACAATGTAGTTTCTTTAGTAATTGTATGATTTTTAGTGACTCTGTTCTCTTCAACAATCAAGGAAGAAATTTGTTGTTGGTTGGCTGCCAATTTCGTAAAGTTTTTCTATAGAGAAGATTTTGTATAAAAGGTTTGTGTCCCTTCAAAACCTATTTGATCCATAATAAGATATAATCAAGAAAGAAATCATGGTTTTTAAGCTTGGATTGATTTTGTTTAAAGTAATATTATTTTAAAGATTTGAGACGTGCACTACTTAATTAAATACCTTTTGAAACATCATCATAAATTGTGGAATTTATGCTAGAAAGTTGATTAAGAAGAGAATGAATGTACTAATATGTTTAACAATACTTACACCCTCTTTCATTTTTCAAGCCAAAGAGATTTTCTCTATTTGACATCTTTGGCACTTAAATCTTGTTAAGAGCATTCTATATTTGCTTTGAAGTTTTTGTAAGATCAATATGATGTGCATATGCATCAAACAACTTGAAGTCAATCAATGTCATTTCTTTATTATCTTTTGTTACCCAACTTATATAACTCCATATACATCTTGTAATTTTATGTGATTCCACTAACAATATTTTAAATATATTTTTTTATTAAAACGAATTTCAACTTAATGTGCCATTATGAAAGTCATATCCCTCAAACTTGACCAAAAAAAAAACAAACAAACATATGATTTCTCCATATATTTAAACAAACTTCCAAGATACACTTTTCCTTGCCTACTCAGTTTTACTCTCCGAATATTATTAATCATCTTTTCAAATAGAAAAGTCAATTGTATATTGGAAGTAGCCAAAAATAAATATAGTTAAATAGAATGAAGCACACTTGATATTTTTATTAATCCTCTTTGAAAGAGTAAGCACGTTTTTTAAAACGTAGAGTATACCTTTACCATTTTGCTACATTCCTTTCAAGCTCTTTGTTAAACATATGTTATTGGAATGTATTCTCCATGCCAATAATTGAAAGACCTTCTCCCCATATTTCACAAAACAATTTTTTTTTTCTATTGCCCACAATATCTGTCAACTATATTTATACACACTTTGGAACATTCTCATCTCAACACTAATACATTTGGTCTAGAATTCCGACAGAGAAGGTATATTGTGACCAAATTTGATTTTTTTTTGAAAAAATGCCCGATTTCGTCAGAATTCCAACGACAATTTCACATTTGGTTTCGACGGAGAAGGCATTAGCAATGATTTTTTTTTTTTAAAGTGCCCGCGTTCGTCCAAATTTCGATGACAATGGGCATTACTTAAAATAAAAAAGAGGGCAAGTCATTTGTGCAATCAATCCCGCGTAAGCTTCTGCGTAGACCTCTGACAACCCCTGGCAAGATCAAACAACACACTCACCATTCGAGGTACTTTCACACTCTCACCATTCGAGGTAGAATCTAGCCTGTTAAAACTTGCTTTGAACTTATGGTCGAGTTTCAATACCTCTACTCCTGAATAAAATAACAAGCTGATGAATTTGCCTTTTAATGAACTAATTCCATTAATGAATTTTCATCAGCTGAGCTATCCGACCCCTGCCTGTTGATGGTAGTAGCATGTTGTTGCTTGGATTTGCATATATGAGGAATTGCTTAGGTCGAGTAACTTAAAGTTTCTCTCTTGTATAGGTGGTTTAGTGTGTCCCACCCATTTCTGATGAGTTGGAATGTCTAGAGATATCCACTGCATTTCACAACTACCTGTGCTTTGCTGTTTCTAGGTCAATATCATCGGAAGTATTTTAATGTTGCCCCCATGCCTCGGTTGTCAATGTCTAGTCTTCCCCTTTTGCCACCATGAATTCTATACGGCCCGGAGGGCAACTGACCTCTCTCCCACCCTGCCCCTACCATGGCACTAGGACATATACATAGCGAAGAATGAGCTAACAGGCTAAAGGATCAACCTTTCATGGGTAGCATTGATGATTTTCTAGTTCTCATTAGAAGATATAGTAGGAGAGGCCATTGTCAAACTATTTTTGTAGTTATCAACCACACCCCCTCTAACAGTGAGGTAGTTCCAGATAGTTACTTTCTTTCTCAAGGCTCCATTTTATTACCTAACATAGTAATTTGCATTAGGCTAAATTTTATTAGGAACTTTAGCAAAAACATATTCAATCATCTTTCATTCCTACAACAAAATTATATAGATTTTATTGTCAATAATAGTACACCTCAGTGTATGTTGTTTATTAGTGCTATTTATCCCTTTGTTGTTTTATGATAGGATCTTCATTTTATAGTTCTCTTGTCACCTAAAAAATTATCTAGGGTCCCTTATTTCCCCATTGCTATATCCTTTTCCACTTCCATTTGTTGAGTATCTATAATATGATTAGGTCTTCATTTCCTCAAATTTCTTCTTATGTTAGCTTTCTTTCCTTTGATCTTCTTTCTATTTTTACTTCTGACCATTGTCCAGTTGTTCTCTTAGCTAAAGGTATGGGGATATTTAGGAGGGTTTTTAAAGTCAAGCAAGACTTCAACAATACCTTTTTCTTCATTAGGGGACTTAATTTTTTCATGTTTTATGTTAAGGTCTTTAGCTAGAAAACCATCCTCCTTTTCTACTACTTTTTTTTGTCTATTGTGTTTCCTTGCAAATTTACATATGTGTGTGATAGTCATCTTGAACCACTTCTAGGGAGGTATATAGCAGAGGAAGATTCATAACATTAGAGTTTGTGTTAATATGTTCCAAACTTTTTTAATCTCTAGTGTGAGACTTAGGGATTGTCTCCACAATAGTGGTAGATGCAAATTTATTTGTGTCTTTTGAGGCATGATCCACACTTCAGGAGTCACTTTTGTATTAACTTGTTCTTTTGTTTGTGTTTCCTAATGTTTCCTTCTTTGGACCTTGTCACATTATCATTTGGGTCTAGCTTCTTTGTTCCCTATTGTGTCTTACCTTGAAGGACTCCCTCTTCTTCCAAACTAGTATTTATCCCATTTGATAGATTTATAGTGTGGACTAGCAAGAAAGGGGCTATGATGAGTAAAAAGAGTGCATGAACCTAGTAGGAAAGAGGCTAAACATAAATGTAAATAAAAAATTGACAAATATACCTCAATTTTGAAATGCTTGGCATGAAGTTCCACACAAGCCTTAATGTTTCTAGAACATGTTAGTGTATGCTTTCATCATGGAAAAACATAATGTAGTTGATCATAACTGATGTAACAAAGTTGTATCTTTGAATTCCTTGTTCCTTGATTATAGATCTATGCTCAATTGATTTAAATTGCTTGATTGAAAAGTTGGTAGATGTGGATTGGAGTTGATAGGGGCCGGTTTGAAATGAGAAATAGACTTGTATCTATATGCAACTTGCACCTTTTCAAATTGAACTTTTGGAAAAGTCCAAATTTGGAGAGGAAATTCCTACTATTTGTGAATCCAACATTCATCTTTCAAATTTTAGGTCCAGTTTCCATGAATAAGGGTTCCCAAGACCCTAGTCCTAGAAAATTGAGCCATGAGGAACATCATGAATAAGGGAATGAACCAAATTTATGGAAACATTCTCAAACCTAAGTAAAATTAGGCATAAATAAGGCACAACCACTAAAGTGAGTCCAAACCTAGTGTATATTTAAAAAGAGATACAAGTTATGATGCAATATTTAGCCCCCTCTTAGCAAGAGTATGAAATTATTCTCATGTACTCTTGGGAAAATATGGAGAAACCAAATGTTCTTTCACCAAGATATTGAAGAGTCAAGATGATTACAAGTTTGGAAAGGTGGTAGCTCCAAAGACTTATGATATTGTAAATCTACAATATTGAGATAAAAGGGAAGTACAAAGTGAGTAATATGAGTAACATTGGTAACACACATGGAGCATGCAAAACATAAAGTTGTGACATTTAGAACTAGTAAGATTCATATATTATCACTAGGAACCATATCAAAAAGACAAGGCATAGATCTAGGACTAGTAAGATCCTTATATAGTTACTAGGAGTCATGTCAGAGACACATAAAAGAATGATACCCAAGTTAGTAAGATCCTCTAATACTTAGTCATAGATCGCATTCTAACAACAAATAGAAGGTCATAGCTTGGTAACCTAACTAGTCCATGAGTAGTAGCTCAAAATGTTATCAAAGCTAGGTTAGGTTAGGAGCCCCAAGAACCTATAATGTGTCTTATAATGGGTGTTGAAAATAATCTACACTCAAGCCAACAATGGAATGGTAAGAAAGGGGGTAGTAGCTCAATGGTAGAGAAATTTATTAACAAATAGAAGGCCTTAAGCTGGATTCCTAGCTATTTTATGAGTATTAGCTTAACATTTTCATGCGTAAATAACATCTACTCCCACCTCTTCCATAGATCCAAATTCCACCATTTTTCTTTCCACAACCTCTAGTCACCTTCATGTACCAAAGCCACTAGTGCCACACCATTAGTACTTACATCCTCCTATTATCATCCATAATATGACCTATTTATCAAATTTATTTCTTCTATATGTAAAAGACATATGCATAATATGGAATGACAATTGGTAGATGTAAAAGCCATATTCCACTACCTTTTCTAATATCCTTTCTGCCAATTCCAAAATGTGAGGTTTGTAACAGGATGCGACATCCATCAAAGAATAATAAAGAGGAGATTTATAACAAGATGGCAGATCAAACAATGTAGGAAATCATCAAATAAAAATAAATGCAAGATTGCAGTTTATAGAGTTTAGTAAAAGGGGTAATGAACAAACATAACACTACTTTGGAAGGCTGCAAAGATGGTGCGTGGCACAATATAGAGACATGCTATGCAAGAAACAAGAATAGAAAAGATGCAAGGTTGAGCCATAGAGTAGGTCATGATATCCATCAAAGCGTAAAGGATTTTGAAACTCTACCATAAATATAATTGCCATGTGTTTGATCAAATCAATAAGTATCTAAAAAATTGAAACGCTAGGGAGAGACATTAAATGTGAAGAGGATTGATGTGCATGGAGATTGTTAATTGAATATTTGAATAAATATTTTATCGTAATATTTATGTTAGTTCAATTTGTGTGCAAGATTTACCCTCTTTGGAAGCTGCCATACCATTCAAATATTCATGTATTGGGACCTAATTGTGAAAGTTTGAGTTCCATTGGGAAAAAAGTTGTCATTTTGCCATGACAACTTTGCATTTCTTGTAGCAAATTCTTAAAAATATGGTAGGAAAGTTAGTTTATGGTGGTTTGAGGTTGTAAACAACTTGGATGGGAATAAATAGGCCTTTGCCATGCCATCCAAGAGTTTTTCTTAATGAAATTGGGGTTTTCTGTGCATTTTTGGACGTTTCGGTTTGTTTCTCTTTAGTTTTCATTGTGAAAATCATCATAATTTGATGGGAAGTCAATTGGATGTGGTAGAGCAGTGAGTTAACTTCATTTTGTATTTTTGTGGCATTGAATTTCATTGTGTTTTAAAGAAGATATCATAATTTTTCCAAAAAATGTCACCCTGCCTAGTGTTTACCGAGAGGAGTAAATAATGTATAGTTTGGTATCATATGCATATAAATTCACCCAAATGTGTGGGAAGACCTGTTTTCATTCTATGTATCATATTTTTTTGTGTGCAGGGCTCCAATTAGATTTGGTATGTGTTTGGGCATGAGGACAGTCTGATATCTCTATGTATCAGATAGTAAAAGGTAGTAAGAGTGAAGAATTTGGTGGGAAGACCAAGCAATTGGTATTTTGAAGTGGTTGATGATAGAGAGAGGGGTGAGGGGACCCTATGAAACCTTCGGAAGGGTTTGTGGATCAAAACCAAATGAAATAGATTAAATTTCTATGACTGTCCTAAGGGTATTAATTGTCACAGTCATAGTTTTACTAGTGATATTGTTTTTGTTTTGGCAGAGTTGTGTTTGTAAACCCAAGTGTGGACATGCAATGGAGTCATGAGATGTCTTAAGACTACATCAATACTTAACAACAACTTGAGAAGTTAATTCAAAAGGGTCATATTGACCAACTACTTTTGCTTTGTGGAAGCCCAATTTGTACTTTCCAAGAAGAAGATGGGACATGGTGATTCAAATCGACTATTGGGTCCTAATCAAGACCACTATCAAGAACAAGTATTTCGATCCCTCAAATTGCTGACCTCTTGAACCAGCTCCGAGGAGATGATTTTTTCAACAAGATTGATTTGAAATTAGGGAACCATCAATTCCTTGTTGAGCTAATTAACATTTGGAAGACTTTCTTTGAGACCAAGAAAAGCTTGTTTGAGTGGTTATTGATGCCCTTTGGCATAATCACTACAACAAGCATTCACTCAATTGAAATAGAAGTTTTGTTCAGTACCACTCTTAATTTTGTCTGATTTGTAGCAATATTTTGAGATCAAAATAGATTCCTTAGAGCATGTATGGGGAGCAATCTTGGCTAACATTAGCATCTAGTTGCCTACCATAGTGAGATGTTTTCTAACATAGTGTGTAGGCACCTAAAATATGACAGAGATTTATGCTATTGTTTAGGTATGCATACAATGAAAGGACTACATATTGGAAGGAGACAATCATCCATACTTATCACAAACTTCTGCAGCTCATGTAGACTCAAGGTGAGTTGCAAAATGACCATCAATGAGTGTGAACCCTGTCTTCACAAATTATGATCAGTTGCCATGATACCTATCCCTATCCTCATGGTGTTTAGGATACACAAGGCTAGCATTAGTCATGTAAGTATGCATGAGCACGGGAATGGATAGTTACTTTCCTTTTAGATTGATTTGGACAATATTGAGAGGATCCTATAAGGATGACTATCACCATACTCTCGATGACTTCACAACATTAAAAATGAATTCAGATTAGACACTCATGGATTACCCCAATTAGACATTAGTCAACTTAAGATATGATACAAGGATTGCATACCACAAATCCATTAGCATATCACCTGCTCTAAATCACTACAAAGCCATTAGATATGTTTTGAGATGAAAAAGAAGAGTTAAATGGTTTTGGTTCAATTTGCATTATTTCTATGTTCTATAATGAGCTAGATAGTCCCTCATTTTTGAAAAGAAAACCTTTGAATAGTAGGATACTTTTTTACCATCTTATAACAAGATGGCTCCCATGACATCCTCAGTAGCATTTGTGTAAGCTTCAATGAGCAACAAAGAATTAGGTAAGGTCAACATTGGAGAATTGTGATGTAGAGCATCCCCCAATCTCAATCAATTACGGAGATCTTTCTCCCAACTCACCTATTCAATAGGGAGCAAACCACGATCCCTCACTAGCCTACTAGCCCCTCAAGTTGCTTCAAAAGCCCAAAGACTCACTCCTACTCCCTAGTCCCATACAACCATTGACATACATCACATAGGGAATTCTCACCTTGGCCAAATCTATCTTGAGGTCTTCCAACCCTTGAATCACACCAACTCATAAAATCTTACTCCCTCAAGCCCTTCTCCAATTAGGAATCCTAATGCCAAGTAGGCACACATCAACCCAAGGGTACTCAAATACATCCCCTCTATTTTGGATTTGGTTTCATCCAATTTGACTTTGTTTTTAAAAAGATATTCCAATTTTTGTAAAGCACTGCCAAAACCCTTCCTAGAGTTAATAGTGACCATAAATAATGTAATGCATCATTTGTAGCCATAGGTAAAGCACCAAAATTGGTGGGAACTTGTAAAATATCACACCTTTTCATATTTTGGTGTTTGTAGGGGCTCATGAATAATTTTGGCACGTGCTAGTTGAATGCAAGGGACTGATTTTTGAGTCACAGTCTGAAATACAGTGATTTCATGGAGTTTGAAGTGGTGTGAATGCATCAATGGTTCTTGGGGAGTCTAGTGAAGGGAAAGAGGAATGGGCGAGGGGTCCATTGACAAGGGAAAGTGTTACCAAGTTGAAGAACCAATAAATAAGCAAACCTTTGGCTGTCCTAAGTTAACAGTGACTGTGACTGTCTTAGCAAAACCAATGCGACAACAATTTCTTATTTGCCAAATAGGGTGTGATGGGAAGTTCAGTGGTTGGATTTTTGGGAAGGTTAGTACGTGGACCCTATAAAGTCCTAGAATCCTTTTGGAGGCATTGAGGAGAGGGGAGGAAGACCATGTTCATTATTGTCCCAAGCCTACATGACTAGAACAAAATGACAACAGTGTAACAGTAAGACTTCCTTTGTACTTTGGTTGGCTGGTTGATTTTATAATGTATATAATAATTTCCTTATCTAGATTAGAGACTAACTTAGTAAGCCATTTGATATCCCATAGAGGTAGGGCCCATCCACTGTAGAGAGTTATAACTAATTGCATTTACAAGTATTCTTTGTTCTTTGTAATGTTCCTAGTGTGCAACCTTTTCTTGCAAGTACTACTTATAACTAGGAGAAACATCATGAGACATGCCAAGTTCGGTCTTCTCAAAATCAATGGAGTAAATAAAAGGGCACATTACAAGTTCCCTCTTCTCAAAATCAATGGAGTGTTGGATGTTCAAATATCTTTGGCTCCTCCAAAGTAGCATTCTTTGTCTAGGTGGGTTTCTTTAGTGGGCTGAGTATTCTATGATTATCTTGTCCCTCAATTTCTTCTCTCATATGTCAATGATGGCATTTGGAACCAATATAAGTTTCTCCTCATCATCCAAGGGTAGTAGATCAATTAAGGATATAATATTTTAGCCAGGTGTATTTCTGGGGCAAGACACATGGAAAACATTGTGAAGTTGACTACTTGTGGGAAACTTTAACTCATAAGCCATTTCATGAACCCTTTTAAAATTTTTATATGGTCCATAAAACAAACTTTGAGCTTTTCAAATCCACTTCACTTTATAATAGTTTTCTTGTAAGGATATAGGAGTTGAAAAACCATATCTCCCACATTTAATGATCTCTTGGTATGGTGCTGATCTGCATATGACTTTTGTTGAATGCCTTTTAAGTGACCTCAAATTGTCTTGGTTATCTTTCACCAAATCATTGCTACTGATACCTTGTTGTTAGTAAAATTAGTAGATGATTTCCTTCGTTTATTTTCATGCAATGCTTTGCAAACAATTTAAATATTTTGCATCTAATTCTTGATGGTAATTCTCATGCCTACATATTGCGAACGTTACTATTCATTGAATACTCATGATTGTTATTCTGAAATTCAGTGTTTATTCAATAGTTATTTAGTATGGCATTTCACTTGTAATTTACTATTGATGTTCTATTGTGTTTTATAACTTAAAACTTAACAATCACTAAAAGCTTTGTATTGTAGTAGGTTTTAGGTTAATATTTAAAATATCTAATTTATTATTGATGTGTTACTGTGCTTTATGAGTTAAAATTTACAATCAACAAAAGCTTTGTATTGTAGTAGGTCTTAGGTTGATAAATGTAGCTTTGAATGCAACTATTGTGTCTTAACATATAACATTGTGTGTATGTGCTTGAACATATCCAATTCATGTGTGCTTGCATTGTTAGGAGTGTTTAATCTTAGGATTTATTTTCAATAAAAAAATATAGAATTCTTTGTCTCGTATTGAAAGAGAATCTCAACCTTTTACCTAGGCAAACCCCAAAAGATTGATTTTAAAGTTTTTAAAAGTTTATATAGCTTGACATGCGATCCGTAGAATGACATTCTAAATTGCAAGTACATATTGTTCATAGCAGGTTAATTTTTTATTGTATAGGAGCTTCCCTTTCTAATTGGAAGAGCAGTTAACATTAACACCATTGGGTATTCCCCACAAATTCATGTTCATCAATTGTATTTGGATTTTTACTTTCTAGGTGTGGAAGTTGAGTTCAAAATATTTTTCTAATGGAATTTTCGTTCCTAGACCATAGAAAATAAGGCTCTTCCACAAAAATTAAAATTTCCTAAAAATTTCACACTTGGGAAGATTATTTGAAAGTTGCCTTTACAAAATTTGTAGCTTAAAAAAAATCATTGAATGTAGCTGATCTTTAGCATTCGCCCAAACTTTTCGCAAACTATTCTCCCAATAAAACCTGCCAATATAACTTTTAACATAAGCCCTAATGAGTGGATTCCCTATGCTTTCTCTCTTCACGATGTGCCTAATTGACCTATTATCATGGTCCCTACTTCACCACCAACTTATAGCATTTCCTCCACAAGTAATATTTAGATAGTCATTCTAAAGTGAGGTACCAATAGAGCTGCTGATTGTTAAGGCCTCCAAGCTGAATTTATCAAATATGATCCAGATTCCTTGGCCTCCCCTTCAACAAAGATTTTCAACAAAGTTGTTTGTTCAAGGTTTCCCCGATCTTGGTCTCAACATAAATTCATTCTATTCATGGCTCTAGGAATCTCTCCAATCCTAGCAACTATAGGACTCTAATGATTGGTCATACATTTGTCAAACTTTTTGCCACAATGTTAGACATGCAATTTTTGTATGAGTACCTAGAGAAAGGTAATGTTCGAGCTTGTGGGAAAGCTAGTTTCAAGGGAGATTATCAAACCACTGAACAAATATTTACACTCTAGGCTATTGTTGAGAAGGCACAACACCACTCTTCCATAGTCTTTTGTTGTTTATAGACTTTTCGAAGAACTTTGACTCAATTGGGAGACACTTGCTTTTCCAACAAAAACATGATGTCGGCATTTTGGATTCTCTCATTAGCATTGCTTGTGTAGGCTTTATGAAATTTATCGGGCAACTTCATGCTTACAATGTCTTCAACTTGATGAGGAGAACAATTGGGGTCAAACAAGGGTGTCCTATCTCCAACCCTCTGTAACATCTACATTGAAAAGTTGGTGGAGCTTCTTTGACTACATACTCATATGGATGATAGTTGCAATTTTACATGAGGGATTATTGCTAATCTACTTGTTGATGATATTGTTCTTCTCTCTCATTATGCCAAAGGGTTGTAATATTACTTTCTTTTTCACTCATCTCTTCATTGGTACTTTAGATTTGTACATGCCATCATCGATCCCTTTTGCCAACCCCTACCTTCAAACCGCATTCCTATCATTTTTTATTACCCCTCTCAACCTACCACCCTTGGCATTATGAACACCATTAATGACTACATTAATTTGTAGCCTTGTTGTGCCCCTTCAAATGCTTAATGGCCAAAGAGAATTTTTGTAGATAGATCATCCACTTCACATGCCACACATTTTCCAATTTACTTTGTGTGTGGTAATTGAAGTGGGCGATGATCAATTGAATGGTAGTCTCTTTGTTAAGAATATAATGGTACCATTGTTTGATGACTTGTATGAAGGTGCAAGGCTCCTTTTCATAAATTGAATAGTGACACAAGGTATCATTAATAGAGTTTGAGTGATGGGCAATAGGTTGGCCATGCTAAATTAGCATGATGTCTAGTACATAATCAAATGCATCAATCTAAATATCAAATGATTTTGCAATATTCACTAGAGAAAATGCTAGCACAAAGTAGAGGTGTTGTTTGAGGCCATTAAAGGCATGTTTTTTGTGGAGTCCATAGCAACGTTGCCTTGCTGCATATAACCTTGTTGAGTGCAGTCCACGTGCACACGCTGGAATTTCTAGAAGTTGAAGAAAACGTTGCCTCCTGATAATTGAAGTCATTTACTAAAAATGGCAATTCAGATTAGATCATTGAAATCCCAAATAAAATAGTGTACATTACAGCTGTTTTGATTTCGTAGCTCTTCAAAAGCTCCTTTCAAATTAACAATTCTATTAAAAGAACAAAGTCAACCTATTTTAAGGTTTTAATATGTTTAGTTATCATAATGCTCACGATTCTCAAAGTAATAAGGTCAACTTTTCTAAAGTAATACGCTGTTCCTCAACGTAAGTAAGTAAGTAAGTAGTCATATGAAATCTAGGAGAAAGTAAGTAGTCATAGACGTTTTGCTTTCTATAACCTTTTATTTATAATTTGTCTACTTTGACTCAATCTTCCTATTGCCACTATCATGTTTTGACTAAGTTTAATGGCATAAGGGATCAAGGGTTGGGGGTAATTAAAGTCCTCGTTAAAGGTTGTAAGTCTAGTATGAGATTTTTAGGGAAAAGGACACATAAGAAGATATTTGAATGGTATAGGTTGCAAGTTATCATACGTAGGTTATCGTACAGATAAGATGATAGTGAAGAATAAATTTTTAGATTTATCAAGATCTTATATGGTCAGTATAGGTAATTAGTTGTTTTGTGGACATTTAGATAGAGATTAAGATAGAGATTAAGAAGATAATGCAATATATTAAGGTTGATACTAAAATAATTATTTGTGGTATGTCAAAACATATTGAACATATTTTCGTTCTAATATTAATGAACATTTACATCTTTAATTTCTTTTATTATGATCTTGAGGACAACCATTAGAAATATTGATTCATTTTCTTCAAAGTTGAACCTTATTAAGCATAGGTAGTAGGAGCTTAATCCTATTAAGAATCATTGCTCATAAAGTAAAGAGCTTTATAAGGTTAGACTAGCAATACACTTACAACTACAATGTTAGACAAAAAGCTTCACTTCAATATTTAGTTCTAAAGTTGTAATGTCAATGAAAGACACTTGAAACTATAATTGCAAAGAAAAAGATTCAGTTTGATACTCATATCCAAAGTTTACATGTCAACATAGCATGATAGTATATGATTGTGAAAGTTGTTAAATAATATGTACAAATTTTTCATTACAATTAGAAGCATGTTGCAAGAATTAGATACACTATATAAAACATATATATACCTTGACACTAACATACTTATATATTAACTTTTGTCAATGTAAGGTTTTGCACCTTCTTACAATCAATAAACTACTAGATGAAATTTTTAACATTGTGGTTTTGATAACACCTAATGTTATTATGCACATGTACATAGATGTTATTCAATAAGACTAAAACAACATAACACAAAATAAGGTTTATATTTAGAGCTATATTAGATATGTTAGGTAATAAGAGGTTGAGCATGAAGTAGGTCATTGCCTTATATCCAACAAGACAAATATAGTCATAAGTTTTATACACCAATGATGCAATAACATGAATCCCTTTGTGAAATTGTATCAAGATATCACTAAAGATTATATTTCCCTTTATATATGTATATATAAGCTAGGTTCCATATCTAGTTGAATAAATAAATAAAATTATAGAATATTAAAATAAAAATGACATAATAATACATGAATAAACCAGTATATTACTTATGCAAATCTACAAATATACCTTTGAAATATTTACAAGGATTTTATATTATTGGTCATATTTTAACTTGTCACAAAATTATGTTTACAAAGACCTATGATATCTTTAAAAAAACATACAATAGACATTGATACATTCAAAAAATATAGAACCTAAATGTTTTGTTCATTCTTATGGGATCTCAATAATATATTAAATTCTTGGGACAAAACCTAGATTGTTAAATACAAAAATGCCTTAAACCCTTTGTTAAAGATGAACCTTAATAGCTTAGAATATCTCTTGCTCTAGGTTTTTCTCTACAACCTACTTTTCTATCTTATAAATAAAAATTATCAAACATATATCTACCAACACATAAAGCCTTGGAGGAAAAGACATGTTCATTTCATGATACAAAGGCTTACCATGCTCTCAGACATCACCATCCCACATTTTTGTATAGAAAATCATGTATTAGAAATGTCCAAACATACCTAAGCATATGTGGATTTTTATCCTTTGATCATATCCATCTTGAGCACTAATGGTGACCTTAAATTATTTTAATTAATGAATTTCCAATGGTGGAAAGTCAAGTTATGAATTATTTGCACTAGCTGGAAACCTTAGTTTTTGAATAGGGCTATTAGAAAGATTGACTTGTTAGTCCAATCAAACAATATTTTCTTTGGGATTGGTAAGAATAAAAACATCTAAAATAAAATTATCTTTCCATCCATATAAGTTTCAGACCCGTACCATTTTGTACTAGGCCTTACAAAACAAAATACAGTCTATTTATAGAGAAAAACAAGGTAAAAATGTGCCAAAATGATGTTTCTTCTTATTCAATCCTTCTACAACCTCTCCAATCAATTCTTGATTAAATATTTATGCATTTAAAATCATTCCCTACGTCTAACCGACCATCAATTGCCCATAACCAAAAATGCATCTTTTTGACAATTTTTGACATGACAACTTTTGCAACTCTTACATTTTTTGACAACTTTTCATGAAACATTCCACAGTGGATCAAAATGACCTCAAATGGTCTCAAATGACCTTATTGGACCCAAATACATCCAAAACAACCTAAAACCCAAAAATGACCATATGCATGCCATGATGCCCCTGCATCAAGGTCACACACAAGTAATGTCTTGTGAGTAAATTTAGAATCCACTTCACATATATAAAAATAATAATCTACTAGTATTTTTTATTTTTTGGTAAAAATATATAAAATATTAAAAGAAAATAAAAAAAATATTACAACAAAAAGAAGATATACAAGACAACAAATATATTATTGTAAAATTGCTACCTATAACTTCTTCTACTTTAGAGAATCCTTGTTCAACTAGGTGGGCTTTCTACTTTCATATCTCATTATTTTTAATTATTTTTGTCAATCTTAATCCTTGTGCCTCTAATAATTTTGTATTACTTGTAGATCCTTTTGCACATAGCTCACTTAGGATAAGTTCATAATAGGAAAAATAAATTGAAACAATTAAAAATAAAACCAAAAGAAAGCTACAACATAACAAGGGAGCATGATGGGTAGGAGAGGATGGGTGTGGAAGTGAGAATGCAAGGTTTTCAACCTGCAGAGTGCGAAAATAGGCAAAGAAAAGACTAGTGGAGGTGGTGTGGCTGAGGAGTCTGAGGATGGAGAGGAAGATGGTGAGATTGATAGAGATCGCCCAAGCTAGGTGATGTTCTCCCTTTTGGTTGTTCAGTCATTGTTTCTACCTACCCTATTGGTGTTGGGTGCTGGATTCGCCCCCCACTTGCTTGCTTGGTCTTCAGTTTGTGTTTCTTTTGAGGGCCGTTCTTGGGGTGTTAATGTTTTTGGCTCATTTATTCTTGCTAGAGCTTTTAGCTTGGTATTCAGACTCTTTTCTCTCTTTTCAAGCTACAGTGGGGGCTAAGGGCTTTGTGTTCCATCTTTGTGCAGGGTCTTGTGTGTTTTGCCCCTCTTGCAGCCTGGGCTTGGAGTTTTCCACGTACGGATCTTTAGAAGCTTGTTTTGTTGCTGCAAGTTTGTCCCTGCCATTGAGGTGGTTGTACGGTGGCTCCTTTGTTCTTTGTCTCTCCTTTTAATTTTCTAAGATTTATGCTTATGAGGGAGAGGTCTTTATGTTGTGGGGATTTTTTGAATCTCTTTGGTTTGATATTTCTACATTGATGGGGTCTTCTTTTCATTGCTTAGATCTTTCGATTCTCTAGTCAACCTTTATTGGGGTTTTGGTTGTCCTTCCTTTTTTTGTTTCTGCAACTTTGGTGCTTCAGTTTCAACTATCTTTCATATGGAGGTGGACCTATCTTCTATTGAGGTGGAGATGGTTGTGGCTAGAGATGACAAGAGGTGTTGCAGGGGGGATGATGACACCTTGTTTCATGGTTGCAAGGGAGATGTTGCTACCTTCTTTTCTGACTTCCTTCCTTTCTCTCCTATTGAGGTGGAGATCTTGAAGGGTAAGGTGAGCTCTATGTTTTTCACTCTCAAGGTTAAGGTAATGGGAGCCTTGCTAAAACCCATTGTTTCCTCTTTTACCTGTCCTATCAAGGTGGATGCCTCTCCTATTGAGGTGGAGAGTATTTGGGTGGAAGAGTTTTAGTTCTACATGGTGTCTAATAAGATTGCGTTTCTGCACTAATTGAAGGTTTTTAGAGCCTTGCTAAAACCCAACTTTGTAGCAATTTTTTTATGGTATGAAGGGTTTGGGAGCCTTTTTAAAACCCATTTGTAAAGGTTAAGGGAGTTTGGAAAAACCCTTTTTTTTAGCCTAGTTGGCTTGAGGTTGTTATAGCCTGACACTTGATGTCTAGCTGCTACTGTTAGACTGGTGGCTGGCTATTGTACATCTTTTTCCTATTTTATTGTAGCATTCTGCATCAGGATTCTGGATTCCCACTAATTCTAGAAGGTTTCGGGTCCTTTTCAAACCCATTGTAAGAAGTTTTGAATCCCCTCAAAACCTATTTTATCCTTAATTAAAAACTAAAATTAAGCTTTGAGACATGAATTGTAAGAGAGAAAAATTTAATAAACTTATAAAATTTGATAAACTTGTTCAATATAATTTGAAGCAAATAAAATAAATAAATATTTGTAATACATAATGTTAACGTAGAATGTTCTATTACACATTCTTTTATGAATTTTTTCTTTTTAAACGTAAACATACTTAAGTTTGTTCTTTATTTCGTGTCGTCGTCTCTCTTACATGAAATGCTAACTAGTTTTCAAGATGAAACATAACTCCCTGTTGTACTATAAATATGTACATCTTCTTACAAATTTATAATTCAAATAATTCAAAGTTATTCCATTTCTATGTCTTCTCATTCTGTACTTTGCATATTTTTGTTTTTTTTTACCCTACAAGTTATTGATGAATCTACTCAAGATACGTATGTTTCTAAACATTCGCGCAGCCTGGATGTGACTATAATACTTGTCAATTTTTCCATCATTAATGATCTCCTTATCCATTAATCTGTATACCGTATTCTCCAGTCATATAAGTTTACCACTCTGTTTAATTCAGCGCTATAAAACTCATGATACAATTGCAAAATATTGTTGGCATGGAACATCCAACACCCCGCACAGTTATTATTTTATATTTGTAAACTGCACTAAAGCAATCCGTTCATTTGCCCCAACCAAACATTCATTCTCCAGAATTTACAAAGAAGATATAAGATAATTCCATAGTCTCAATCATCTTATTTACTACTTTGATCTACTACAATACGTTTCACTGGCTGTGAAACATTTTTACAGGACTCACAGCTCAGCTTTTATCCATAGTGTATTGCTTTCAGCATAATATGCAATTTTCTGCACTGAAGGAATAAACAACTTGCTACTGCATTGAATACAATCAATTGATGGTTCTGAGCTTAGCAAACCATTATTCTAAAACAATTCCTCCATAGTACTGAAACGCTTATTCTAAAACAATTCCCCCATAGTACTGAACGCTTATTCTAAAACAATGCCTCAATCACCTTATTTACTACTTTGATCTACTACAATACGTTTCACTGGCTGTGAATCATTCTCACAGCTCAACTTGAATCCATTGTGTATTGCTTTCACCGTAATATTAAATTTTGTGCACTGAAGGAATAAACAACTTGCTACTGCATTGAATACAATCAATTGATGGTTCTGAACTTAACAAACTATTATTCTAAAACAATTCCTCAATACTACTGAAATCCTTATTCTAAAACGATTCCTCAATGCTACTTAAAGGCTGCAGATTTAGCCACCTATTAAAGAATAATAATTTTGAGTGCAGAACACTAGAGATTATAATTCTTAGCTCCTCAGTGTTCCTTCCTGCTTGATCTGTGAATGAAATAGCCCTAGCTATGTGCATATCCACAAATACCAAATGCACACTTGTCGTGATGACAACGGTTGGAGCAACTTCCGCAGTGAGCTTTGTCGGTGTTGAGATCAACGCACTTTCCTTTACAGCAGCTTAACCCATAACCGCATGCATGCCCACATTTCCCACAGTTGAATGAATCTGAAGAAACATCAACGCAGTACTTTTTGGAGCAGCATTCCCAATTGCCATGTGTATGCTCATGAGCACGAGCATACTTTGAACAACTTCCCTCATCAGCACCACACCAACCGTTTTTTTTTGTAACGCGGCTCTCAATTAGAAAGTTGGAGCTCAGTTCTCTGCCCTCACATCCAACATTGCTCAGAATTACAAATATAAGCATGGACAAAACTGATAACTTCATTTTTATCTCCATTGCCACTCAGCAAGATACACACAGGATCACAAACAGCACTATTTTAAAGAGAGGAGATGGAGGGCAAAGATTGTTGCACTCTCTGAAGGATAAATTGGCTATTTATAATGCTATTTACTAGTTGTATTGAGTTGAACGGCACGACGGAGGCTCAATACCGTAAACTTAAAGAAAAACAAGCATAAAGACATTGAATAGTACTGACTGGTAATGTTGGGTGGATCTATCTTAAACCATACTCGGTTCCGCGGTTATCGTTGCCATTTAACATTGACGTGGAGCCATACTCCCTTCCCATGAGTATATTGACTATGTTTCCTTTGTGTATTCCCTTTTATTTTTAGTAGGCAAATGTGGTAATTGTTGGCTACGCGACATTGCCAGCCAGTTGTACTTACATACCATGTGAAAAGCAGGCGGAGTATATCAAACGTCGATTGGGGAATTCAGTTGGCAGGATTGAAGAAAATCAAGAAATCTTGTTTTGGCTTGCTGGCTACGTTGGTTATCTTTTATTCTTGTGAAGTATAGCGAGTTGTACGTCACATTATAATTTGGAGGTCAATAGAAAGAATCTAAAAGTATTTAATTACCTATCAGTAGTTTTAAAATTTACAATTCTCAAATAAGACTTTCTTTGGAGATATGAGTGATGATTTGGATATTAAGTTACTTAAAAGTATATATATAGATAACCATCATTAGTTCAAAGTTCGTGTGGAAGAGGATTTACTTTATAGAAGAAAATATAGATGAAACAAAACAAGTGGATGAATAAATTGGACATTACACTGAAAGAGTTTCTTAAATAAACGAGGAAATAAAATAGTACGTGAGACAAATTTAGGATTGTCATGTGGATGAAGCAAACTAGTTAAAAGAAAGTGTATTATGACAAAAAAAATATATGTAAGAGTTAAAGTTAAGGGAAAACAAAAGTTACTAATTGTATAGCTTAGAAGGATCTCATCATGTCGTCATAGATACTAAAGTAGTAGATGAGCAACACTTGAGGTAGATCGGGAAACAAGAACATGCTTATTTTGCATGAAAAGGGTGGTGGAGATAGAATGACAAATCATCATGGAGTGTACAACCAAGGAGATTATTTATATCTAGTATGAAAAAAACTTAAATTGGACCATTTAACAACTTTATTTAAGGAAGCAAGACTAGTAAAATCACAATTTATTTGATCAAAGATCATCATAGAAGATTTGACACTGAGAAGAATGTAAGAATTCTTGGTTGTTGCTCTTGATCCCTTAGACTACTTGGTAATGTAAATGCCATTGCAATGTTTCCTTTCATTTTATTTATGACCACTCCATGTATGCCCAATAATAATTTAAAAATGAATCATTAATTTTTTCTATTCAGCTCCACCTTCCTTTTAATTTGACCACAAGATGTAGATTGACCATTAACAGTTAAGGTGTTAGCTAGAAAGGTCACAATGCATTGGGGGCAATTTTAGTTGACAAGTAAGAAGGCTAGCCTTTGGTTAATTTTGTGCACTTCAATTTTAACACAAAAGTTACACTTACTACAATGTAGGTTATTTAAAGGGTAATATGAAAAAAATATGAAAAATGGAAATATTGTAGAGGAAAAATACATAAAAAATTGAACTATACATTATTTATTAAAAATAAATAAATTTTATAATTACATAAAAGAACAATCAAACAACTTCTTGTGATGAATCTAGTAATGAGAGCTAAATTAGTATGGAGCATATTTGTTGATGGAGATAAAAATGGGTCAAATACTTGAGAAGAAAATATTTGGACTCTAATGGGCCCACGTAGATTCTAACAATAAGGAATCCTCCACAAGGATTGATTTGGAGCTATATTTTGGAATGTAGAGACATAATCTCCAAACATGTTACTTGGGAGCTAGGGAATGGCTAGAGAGCCTCTTTCTAGATTGACTCATGGGATAAAAATGATATTGTTAATTTCTACCCTAGTATGGAGGAACTCAAGAGGGATACTTTTTCTTGTTGGGGTGCTAAAGTGAGTAACTATGGTTCGATTACTCAGCATGATGGTATATTTTAGTGAAAATAGAAGACCTTAAAAGGATATCAACGACCCAAGAGATCAAAAGGAGAGACTAACATCACTCTTGAAGGACATGTGCTTTATGCCTACTAATATGGAGGATATAGTGAGATGGTGTGGGTCTAAATCTAGATCTTATAAACTAAAATTTGGTTACCAAATTAAAGTGTCTGCCATATCAGGGAAGGATGGGAATATAAATTATTGTTGAATAAATATTGTCTTCCAAAAGCTAGGGTGTTTGCTTGGCTTGCCATCCAAAGGAAAATATTGTCTAATGATCGAATGAGGAAAATGGGACTTTATGGGGCTGGAAGATGTATATTATGTAAAGAAGAGAGTGAATTAGTAATCTAAGAAATATGGAAAGAGAGAAATTTTAGAATATTTCAAGACAAAGAAATGATAGTGGACCTGCTCTACTGAAAGATTGAAGATTAAATTTTAGAATTAGTGAATGTTGCAACTAGGAACCAGTTGGCTAAGAAGAATTTGTTCTCCCTCTGGGATGAAGAAATGCTTAAACAATTTCATGGCCTTGTAGTTCCCTCCATTTATGGGGTCAAGTTGGTTAATCAACCTCTTTCTTGCAGGTATAATATTGAATGGAAAGACCTAGATTCTAAGTGGATCAAAATAAATTTTGATGGGGTGGCCAAAGGCAATCCATGTCTAAGTGGGATGGGATGCATTTCTATGAATGAGCATGGCAAGATGATTGCAGAAAAAGACATGGCCCTAAGGGAAACTACCAAGAATTTGGTGGAAATCAAAGCTTCTCTTCTTGGTTTGCAGTTGGGTTTAGAGAATGGATCTAGGAAAATTCACTTAGAAGGAGACTCCATGATAGCAATCAACATTATTAGGATAAATAACACTCCCAATTGAATGCTAGCACATTGGCTTCACTTGATCATAGAATTAATTAATAAAAATGAAGACTTTAAAATAAGCCATATTTATAGAGAAGCAAATAAATGGACACATAGCCTGGTCAAGCATGCATTCAATAATGGGAGAAAAATTAAATTGGAATTTGATGCCAAAGTGGTTAATGCATGTAGTCTGATGGTTGATGGTTGATTGAGGTGGCATAATAGATTTGTGGCTTGTTGAGGTGTATGAATGAAAGTTGATTTTTGTTTTTTTTTCCTTTGGTTGTCAAGTTGGATGCAATGGTAATGGGACTTCTTCCCTCTCAAGTGGATGTCAGATCTTTTCATCTATCCTAGTAATTTGTTCCCATCCTTCATTTGAAATTCAAATTTTAAAAATTGAATGACATCAATCTTGATGGATCTCTAGTACTTAATGGGTGGCATAGGATATGTAGTCAGATTCTTGATGGGACTTTGTATGATGGTGGCATGTCTTGAATCCCAATCTCTTTATGGAAAACCACATCAGGATTTCCTCTCTTTAATTGGGGATGCATGGAATTGATTTTAAAATTTGGTAATTTTTTTTAAGGATGGTGGACAGGTTGGCTCTTTAGGGCATTCCTTTTGTGAATTAAATGTGGAGATTTTGGGATCTTAATCTATGTGAAAGTATGATTGCTAGCTCAACAGGTGGTGGCAGATTATTTTTTCAATCTGCTAAATAATCATTTTTTAGTGTTGGGTTCGATTCCATATTCCCTCAAATATTTACAAGATGACTTAAAGAGGATGAGCATTTATGTCTTTGGCGATGTGAAATGATGATTTGGAGTTTTTTTTTTCATGTAGGCGTTAATCTCATTATGACCTATCTTTTCTAATTATTTTCAAGAGAGATGGTTCTTATTTCTATTTTGTTATTTGGATTTGAAAGGGTGTTTTATTTCGCTTCTATTTCAAGAAAAGTCAAAATTTTGGGCATTTTTTTCAGATTATACTGGCAGAGGATATATTCTGTAGGACCGTCGATCACTATTTAGGTAATGGACACTCCTATCTAACATGTGCAAAATGATAGATGGATTTTCTTGAGGATATTGGCAATATGTGTAGAATCTGAAACTACTATGTCTCCTCAGAGCCAACCGATTAATCAAATTAAATAACAAAGAACACACAATAACAACAACCCTATTTTTTGGAATTGCACACACCAATTTCTTTATTGAAGCTTAATTAAAAAATTACATAGAGGCTGTATATATAAAGAATTTGCAGCCTAGAAGAATAAATAATAACTGCAGTTCTAAATATATTCCTAGCATTGCATGGAAAGCTACCAAGGCTCTCAAACTAAAAAAAACAAACTACTCCCTAAATTAAGAATACAATAAGTGCATGCACAACATGCTTTATTTACTAAAAACAAACTCATGCAAAAAACAAAACTAAAAATAGTCCTAAAGATTAATGCATGTTGGAGTACATGCTTTATTTGCATGAATAAACAAAAAACTGATTTAAACTAAAAATAGCTTATGCATGGTGATGAATGGATAGCTTCATGTCTAAACTGGAGTTGCATGGAGCTGCATGCTAGAGCAGCATCACTTATCAACATACTCCCCCTTGATGCTAAGAGAGCTCACAATCTTATCTCGTAGTGCTATAAACTGATCTTTTGCAACCTCTTTGGTGAATATATCTGCAAGCTAATCCTGGGTGTTGATGTGCTTCAATTCAACATCCTTCTTCTGCACCAAATCTCGTATGAAGTGTGTAAAGCGGAAAATCGCGGTCGAACCCTAGTTGGTCTCCCCTCTTCTAACTCCGAGGAGAGAGAAGGGAGGTTCGCTAGGATTCGATGGGTTTTCACTTAGGGGGAAGACTTTACATTCAAAAGAGGGGTTGAAACTCATAAGATTCAATCCCACACAATGTAAGATTGGATGCTAAATGAATTTCAAGGGTTTGGAAAGCAAAGCTACCCTCTTTTGTAAAGAATGTTGATTAAGGAAATTAAGCTAAGGATGCATAGAAAGTCATAAAGATTCGCTTATAAACTGAGTTTAGGTTATAGGATGAAGCTGCAGACTTGGAATTAGCAGTAGAATGTCGATACGGCGCTGTCCTGCAAATTTGAGAAAAAGTTGTCAGGACGATGGCGCCCGACGCCACGGTCCTCCTCCGCGAAACGAAGTGGGATCGGTTCGTCTCTGCACAAGGATTCCAAATCTTCAATCTCAGCCGCGTACTTGCAACCTACACACAGAAAAGCGAAGACGATTGGGGGGTTAGGGATTGGGGGTTTGCCTTTAGGTCAAACCCCGGTTTTGGAATTAACCAAGAAATGAGCAAGTGCTGTAAATGTAAATGACTGTAATGTAAAACAAGTACTAATACCTTGTTCTAAGGATGTTTGTATCCTTATGTGCAAAGGTTTAGATGTTGTATGTTGTAGTATGTAGCATGTAATAAGTGATCTCCTCTTCAATGGTTGAATCCTTGACTTGAATGCAACACTTAGCCTTGAATGGAGGCTTGGAATGATCAATTGCTTGAATGCTTGAATGCTTGAGTATAGTTTCCACGTTTTTTCCGTCATGTATGTCTTCTATCCCAAATGAGAGAGAAAAATGTAGTTTATATACTTGTCAATTAGGGCTGATAGACTGATTTTCCCGACCTTAGGCCGACCAGGGAAGTATATTTCCAAATTGCAATCAAAAAGACCCGATATCACTTAAGAAACCGGGCCCAAAATAGGACCCAGGGACCAGGGCGCTGGGCGCTCTGGTCCCACCTCCGGGACAGCGGGGTGCAAGGAGGTTCAGGCCAATGGTGCTTGAAAAATGCAGTTTTCAGTGTCGTGAGCAAGTTTTGGGGTCTCCATTCAGGTTGCGTGTTGCGTCGCCATCGTGAAGACCGAAATGCAGTCGAAATTGCAAGTGTCGCAATTTTAGGACGCTACATTTAGCCCCCACTTTAGCGGGAGTATGTATGCTCATACTTCCGGTAAAGTACAAGGAAACAACGTTGAAAGACTTTCACCACGTCAAGGAGGCAAGATACACCAAGCCCCCAGTGGACTAAGGATCTTACGACTTCGATTGACCAAGTAAAAGGGAAGATCACGAGGAAGAACCATGACTGTCAGTAGTAAGGTTCCCTCACTATGAGTCATGCAAAAGAAATACCAAAAATCTTCAAGACAAAGCTAAGTTTGCCAAGAAATTTTCAAGTATCTTTGAAAGGATAGACAGGGTGTATGCCCCCCTATGTTAAAGCGATCGCACACGCCTCAACGGGGGTGATTGTTTTAACGTAGTGATACACATAAGAAATGAGAAAGGAAAAGGAGCACATTATCGCAAAGATTTAGCCCCCAAGTGTGAGATAAACCCAAGGATAATAGACACAAAACACAAAGCACGAGGTGACTTCGCTTTCCTCGGGGTCAGTATGCTGTATGATAAGTCATGTATATATCATATGGATGTATGCATAATTGTTCTTCATTCCCCAATCAAGGAAGGTCACCTAGAAGAAGGGAACACATGTGTCTTTTGAGTCAACATGAGAGAGACCAAAGAGATCTCAATGCTTTGCATCATCCTCAAGTAGACAACACTAAGGACGACAAATAGAAGAATGAGAATAACATATAGAAGAAGTAACAAAAGAGAGGGGGAGAGAATCTGCTATGCTAATGTAACTAGTCTAGCACGTCATCTACCCCCCGATCTTGCTGATCAATGTTTCGGGAAGGCAGGGAACACGCTAGAGGAGGAACATCCAACACAACAGATGGAGCTATCACAAGATCCAAACAAGGGCTATGTTCATGTTCCAAGCCACATTGTTCTTGTCTAGGAGCTAGGATAAGTGCTTTAGAAAATTCATTAGATAAATGGTTATCAACATCAACAAGTTCATATTCGCTATCAGAAGCAAGAGGAGTAACATTTTCATCATGAATAACATTTTCATCTATATCATCATCAAGATTTATAAAAATAGGATCTTTAACTCGCACAGGATCAAGACCATCATGCATCTTATGTTTAGGAGATTTAGGCTCAATATCCGGCTGAGGAGAAAATGGAATAATGCTTGTTGAAGGTGTTTTTGGAGATTGTAAAGTTTGAGAAGCAGCTGCTTGAGCCCTAAGACGACGCTTTCGTCGGCGTTCCCGTGCAGAACGATTACGTCTAGTCTTAGTAGGAAGTGTAGAAGATAGAGGAGGAGGAATGTTCTCATCCTTATCACTTGGGTGTTTAGGTTGTGGTCTCTTAGGCTGGATAATAGGAGAAGAAGAAGGTCTCTTCTCTCTATAAAAAGAAGGAGGAGGAATTGCTCCATATAAAGGAGGAATATTTGGTTTAGGAAGAAGACCAAGTCCATCATGACGAGGAGGTATAGATCTACTCGTAGAAGATTTATTAGGCATAGACATAGTCACATCCATGGGGATGGGTTGGGAATCTTCTTGAGGAAAGACATTAGTTTTGTCTTTCAAAGGAAGAATTTCCTTCTCAAGAATGATAGGAATGTCAACTTTAGGTGTTCTAGGTTCACTTAGAGATAGGATCATATCTGTTTTCCACTTTTGATAAGATTTAAAAAGATGATCACTTCGCGGAGGAAGAGATTGGAATTGTTTGGGCCAAAAGTAATCAATAGGAACACTAGAGGTTCTTTCGGCTGGTTTAAAGAGACTATGATTGACAGTAACAACTTCACCATTATGGGGAAATTTTAAACACTTATGAATAGGAGAAGCAATAGCTTTCATGGAAGATAGCCAAGGATAGCCAAGCTTCACACGAAATTGTTCGGAAGAAGGAATAATAGAAAAGTTCACATCAAGAGATTTATTATGGACCTCAATAGGCAATGTAATAGAACCAATTGCAGGAGAAGAAAATGCATCAAATAGTTTCACAATCACATCTGTTTTGTCATAGATCACTTGATTCAATTGCAAAGTAAAAATAAATTCTTCAGTAATAACATTAACCATGCACGAAGGATCAATAAGCACTCCACGGCAAGGTGTATTTTTGACTTTTGCAACTATGTATAAAGGACCATCAGGTGCTCTAATGGTTTCACTAGAATCAAATGTGATGGAAGGTTCTTTAGGGATTTCTTGCTGCTCTACAAAGTTAATCACATTCGGAGTCATAGACACAAGACCATCAGATGAGAAAGAGGAATCATTAGCCTCAATCGCATTAGAGGTATGAGAGGTATGAGAAGGTAATGGATCAGTAAAAATCTGAAGATTTTGGTTAGGAGGAGCTACAGATGTGTTGCCTTTATCATTCACTCCAGAAACAGAAATAGTATTATTACCAATCAAATCTTGAATTTTACCCTTTAAAGAAAAACATTTTTCAGTATCATGCCCAGGCTGACGATGAAAGTGACAAAAAGATTTGTGATCAAAATAAGGTGAAGTAATCTTTGCAGGATCAATTTGTCGTATAGGAGGAAGAGTAAGCACATTTTGTCCCAATAACTTATTCATAATATCATGCAATGATTCATTCAAAGGAGTATACTTTCTTTCTTTCCTGAAAAATTTAGAAATAGGAGGCACACCTAATGCTGCATTCACATTGTTGTTGATGATGTTTTCATTGAATTTGATGGAATCTCTGTTCGGTTTAAACTTCCCAAATGGTTGTTGACTACTATCACCCTTATCACTCGGAGCCATAGGATGTGATTGTTCCATTTGACTCACAGTCAGTTGATAATTGTGAAGAGTGGCACACAACTGTTGGAAAGAAGTAAACTCAGAAAACAGAAGTTTGTCTCGAATATCTTTTTGCAAATTAGAAATAAAGATTATTTGAATATCATTATCAGGCACTGGAAAAGAAATTTGAGCATACAAATGCTTATATCTACCAATGAAATCAGTCACTTTTTCTTTAACACCTTGTTTACAATGCATTAAATCAATCAAAGTAACTTTAGGACTTATATTGTTTTGAAATTGTTGAATGAAAGCATTTGCAAGTTGTTCGAAAGAAGTAATAGAATAAGAAGGCAACGAGCAATACCATTGTAGGGCTTTGTCTCTTAATGTTCTGGTGAATAGTTTTGCAAGCAACCTTTGGTCATAAGCAAAATCAGCACATATTGTTTGAAAAGTCTTAACATGTGTTAGAGGATCTCCTTTACCATTATCAAGCTCCAAATGCGGGATTTCAACATGTTTAGGAGGAATAGCTCGAACAATATCAAGAGAAAGTGGGCTCGCAACATCAAATGTGGGCACACTAAACTTAGATTGATTCATAGAGGCAATTTGTTGCTGTAAAGAAGAGACAGTTTGTGCAAGATTATTAATGGTAGCTTCAGTCGAAGAGTTCATATTAGGTGTGTTAGATTGAGATGGAGGTGTGATGTTATTGAAAGAAGGTAAAGAGTAAGGTGGTGGGACCCTATGATAGTCAATCATAGGGGATGATTGGATAGGAGGAACACTACAAGGAGGAATGGAATGGTTAAATGAATTGCCCCCTTGCGTCATGTTCATTTGTGAAGATGTAATAGGAACACTCATTGAAGGAATGAATGAAGAAGTCGGATTGAATGAAGGAGTAGGGTTAATTGAAGAAGGAGGATTGCCCCCATGACTAGTGATCACAGGAGGAATGTCTTGTATAGAAGTAGCCATTATGTTTGATGTAAAGGTAGGTATGTTAGCAATAGAAGTCATCAAAGGAATAGAATGATTGACTTGTGTAGGAGGTTGTGTATAACCTAAAGATTCAGCACAACTCTTCATAGGCATCACATTTGAATCCACAATATGTGCGATACCACGTAAAACATCAATTCCATTCTTATCACTTTGAAGCATGCGTTTTAGACCCTCAATTAAAGGAAGAGCTTGACTATCAGGATACTCATGAGACATCCATTGGTGAAAATCGTCAAATTGGTTATCCAATTTGGAAAGTTGTTCAACAGAAACTTCATGGAGAGCTTCTTCATCATTCGGAGGATTAGAGGAATTACCCATGTCCTCGTTAAAAAGGCTACTCAAATTAGGTTCCATCTCCTCGGTAGTTAAACCTCGGAAGGACTTAATTCTACGGCTTCGTCTAACGGGAATAGTGTAAGTAGGGCTTACTGTTGTAAAACTCATGCACTAGAGAGAGAGAGAAGATTTTGATTTTAGAGGTAGCAATTTTCAGTAAAACCAGCCAATCTTCTAGATTTAAGCTGTTAAATGCAATCACAACAGTCTCCCGAAATTTCGAAAAAAATGTTCGGGACCGTGGCGCTCGGAGTGCAACACGGTCCTTGCAACTTTTTTCGAAATTTGCAGGGATGAAAGGTATGATGATTTTAGAGCTAATCTGAAAAAATTGAGTGATTTTACGATCTGTAGATAGGCCAAATTAAAGTTGCAATCTCAAAATTGAACCCTATCAAGATTGTCGAAAAATGCAAAATTTGAATTTTGAAAAAGAGAGGGAAACTGAAATTTTGAATTTTATGATTTTAGAGGGAATGTCAAAAGCAGTGCAAGTTTTGAAATTTAAAAATTGACTCAATTTCACGCTAAATTCAATTTTGAAAGCGGAAATCAAGGTTGTTGTAATTAAGCACTTAATTTCAAAAGTCACAAATTGCAAGAATTTGAATAAAGCACTGAAATTTTGAATGAATGCAAACACAATTTTCAGATTTAGGACAGTAAGAACACAATTTTGACACAAAATTTCAATTTCCACAATTTTTGAATGATTAGGAGCCTTAAACCAAGCAATCACAAGACCAACTTTGACCGTAATTTTGAAAGTGTTATAATTGACAAAATCAGCCAAAATTCTGGATTTTAGCAGGAAAATACAGCAAGATCTCGCTCCCGAAATTTTGGAAAAAATGTCGGGGACGATGGCGCTCGGAGTGCAACACGGTCCTCGCAACTTTTTTCCAAATTTTCAGGGATGAAAGATATTGTGATTTTATTACAGAATCCAAAGTTACAGCTGATTTGGAGATGTTTTGATCGGTCAAATTGTCAAACAAAGGTTGAATTAAGAGGGTTTCAAAAATTAGGGTTTTGACTTTTAACCACTTAATTTTCAAAATTGAAGCATAAATATGAATTGAAAATTTGTAATAGAAAAGCAGATCTGAAGCAAGCATTAATAATTAAACATTTCGCAAGTTCAATGTTCAAAAAAGAAAATTTAGGGTTTTTATGCAATCACCTCTAAAATTTTGCAAAAGATCAAACATGGAAATGTAATCAAGGAATCAATTTTCAGATCTAATCATGAATAATCAGAAGGGATGTTCACATCGGGTTCACCAAAATGTAAAGCGGAAAATCGCGGTCGAACCCTAGTTGGTCTCCCCTCTTCTAACTCCGAGGAGAGAGAAGGGAGGTTCGCTAGGATTCGATGGGTTTTCACTTAGGGGGAAGACTTTACATTCAAAAGAGGGGTTGAAACTCATAAGATTCAATCCCACACAATGTAAGATTGGATGCTAAATGAATTTCAAGGGTTTGGAAAGCAAAGCTACCCTCTTTTGTAAAGAATGTTGATTAAGGAAATTAAGCTAAGGATGCATAGAAAGTCATAAAGATTCGCTTATAAACTGAGTTTAGGTTATAGGATGAAGCTGCGGACCTGGAATTAGCAGTAGAATGTCGATACGGCGCTGTCCTGCAAATTTGAGAAAAAGTTGTTAGGACGATGGCGCCCGGCGCCACGGTCCTCCGAAAAATCCGCGAAACGAAGTGGGATCGGTTCGTCTCTGCACAAGGATTCCAAATCTTCAATCTCAGCCGCGTACCTACAACCTACACACAGAAAAGCGAAGACGATTGGGGGGTTAGGGATTGGGGGTTTGCCTTTAGGTCAAACCCCGGTTTTGGAATTAACCAAGAAATGAGCAAGTGCTGTAAATGTAAATGACTGTAATGTAAAACAAGTACTAATACCTTGTTCTAAGGATGTTTGTATCCTTATGTGCAAAGGTTTAGATGTTGTATGTTGTAGTATGTAGCATGTAATAAGTGATCTCCTCTTCAATGGTTGAATCCTTGACTTGAATGCAACACTTAGCCTTGAATGGAGACTTGGAATGATCAATTGCTTGAATGCTTGAATGCTTGAGTATAGTTTCCACGTTTTTTCCGTCATGTATGTCTTCTATCCCAAATGAGAGAGAAAAATGTAGTTTATATACTTGTCAATTAGGGCTGATAGACTGATTTTCTCGACCTTAGGCCGACCAGGGAAGTATATTTCCAAATTGCAATAAAAAAGACCCGATATCACTTAGGAAACCGGGCCCAAAATAGGACCCAGGGACCAGGGCGCTGGGCGCCCTAGTCCTGAGGGACCAGGGCGCTGGGCGCTCTGGTCCCACCTCCGGGACAGCGGGGTGCAAGGAGGTTCAGGCCAATGGTGCTTGAAAAATGCAGTTTTCAGTGTCGTGAGCAAGTTTTGGGGTCTCCATTCAGGTTGCGTGTTGCGTCGCCATCGTGAAGACCGAAATGCAGTCGAAATTGCAAGTGTCGCAATTTTAGGACGCTACAAAGTGATATTTCAAATCAAAATGCTTTGTTCTGCTGTGATGAACCAGATTCTTAGCTAACTTGATGGCACTCACATTGTCACAATAAATTACTGTAGGCTGACTTTGTTTTTCTCCAATTTCTTCCAAAACTTTTCTGAGTCAAAGAGCTTGTGTACCTGCTGAGGTAATTGCAACATACTCTGCTTTTATAGATGAGAGGGAAACAATACTTTGTTTTTTTGAGCTCCAGGTAATTAAACCAGAACCAAAAGAAAAACAATTTTCAGATGTAGATTTACGGTCATCCATACTACCTCCCCAATTTGCATCACTAAAGCCTACAAGATTGAACTTTTCAGAAGAGTAGTAATGAATACCAAAACTTAAATTCCTTTTCACATACCTCAAAATCCTCTTGGCTACCTTCATATGTATTTCAGATGGATCTGTCATATACCTTGAAACAAGTGAAACTGAATAGGCAATATCAGGCCTCGTGTGGATTAGAAACATCAAGCTCCCCACAATACTTCTGTAAGTTGTCTCATCAACTAAATCAGCACCATCATCTCTACATAACAAATCTCCATGAGCACTTGGAGTGGAGGCGGGGTTACAATCAGTCATATTAAATTTCTTCAGCATATCTTGTGCATACTTTGTTTGACAAATGAAAATCTCATCCTTACTTTGATAAACCTCCATTCCTAGAAAATATTTCATTAGACCAAGATCTTTCATCTCAAATTCTTTCATCATAGCAGCTTTGAATTCATCTTTCATCTTATAACTACTACCCATATACAAAAGATCATCAACATACAAACTTATGATGAGAATATCAGTACCTTCTTGTCTGTAGTAAAGGGTAGGATCACTCTTACTTCTCTGGAAGCCATTCTCCTAAAAGTATCCATCAATCCTGGCATACCACGCTCTTGGTGCTTGCTTGAGGCCATACAAATCCTTCTTCAACTTGTAGACATAATTATCTTTTCCTTCCACTTCAAAACCTTGTGGCTGCTCCACATATACTTCCTCTTCTAAGTACCCATTCAAGAAGGCACTTTTCACGTCCATATGATGTATGCTCCACTTCTTCTGAGCTGCTAATGAAATCAACATTCTTATGGTCTCTTGTCTTGCTACTGGTGCAAATGTCTCTTTATAGTCAATTCCATACTTTTGTGTGAAGCCTTAGCAACTAATCTTGCCTTGTGTCTTTCAACACTCCCATCACTGTTAAATTCGGTCTTGTAGACCCATTTGGTGCCAATCCTTTTTTTGTCATGTGGAAGTTCTGTTAACTCCCAAGTGTCATTCTTGTGAATGGAATCCATCTCTTCTTCCATGGCTTTCACCCAAACCTCATTAGTACATGCATCTTCGAAACACGATGGTTCAAAATCAGCCTTGGCTAATAAAGCAAAATTCACTGTCTCACCTATTGGGTTTTCTTCATGTACTTGATTTCCACTCTTCTGGTAGATATGACTCAATCTCCTTACCTTCCTTGTAGAACTTGGAGAAGAAGCTGGACTTGAACTTGGTACTAAAGAACTTGATGAAGGATTGCTTGGTGGAGTTAAACCACTGGATATAGAAACATTAGTTGGCTGCTCATGATCAATATCAGCAATTATATCATCATTCAAAATAGATTTTGGCTTCTCAACATGGCCTTTTTGATGACCATAAACTCCCCCTTCATCAAAAATCACATCTCTTGAGACAATAAGCTTGTTAGTGAGGGGATTATACAATCTATAACCCTTGATTTTCTCACTATATCCAATAAAAATACATGACTCACTCTTTGCATCTAACTTCTGTCTATTTTGATCAGGTACATGCACATAAGCCAAACAACCAAAAACTTTGAAATGATTAACATTAGGCCTTTTACCATACCAAGCTTCATAAGGAGTCATATTTTCTAGTGCACTGGTGGGACTACGGTTGAGGATGTACACAGTTGTAGCAACTGCATCTCCCCAATAAGAATTGTTCAATCCCTTGGTTTGTAACATGCACCTTGCCATTTCAACCACAGTATGATTCTTCCTTTCAGCTACTCCATTCTGTTGAGGTGTGTATGCAGTAGTAAGTTGCCTCTTGATACTATTAAAATCACAATAACTTTGGAAAGCCTTTGAGCAAAATTCTCCTCCACGATCAGTCCTTAAACACTTGATCTTGCACCCTTTCTCATTTTCCACAAGGGCTTTAAACTTCTTGAATGTATCTAAGGCTTCATCTTTGGCCTTCAAAAAATATACCCAACAATTTCATGAGTAATCATCAATAAAAGTGATGAAATATGATGACTTACCCAAACTCTTAGTCTCCATAGGACCACATATATCTGAATGAACAAGCTGAAGTGGGTGATGAGCCCTCCATGCATTGCCCTTTGGAAACTTTTCTCTTGCATGCTTTCCTTTAGCACAACCTTCACAAACCTCCTTGTGTTCCTCAACCTTGGGCAAACCAGAAACTAATGCATGTGAGGTTAGAAACTTCAAACTATGAAAATTTAAATGCCCATACCCGAGATGCCATAACCAACTTGAATCCTCATAAGCCATATTTACCAAACTGTTGTTATTTTCACCAAACCTCAAGGGGAACATCCTATTTCTTGTCATAGGAACAACAATAATCACCCTATTACCCTTATTCTTATCATAGATAGTACATGTCTTATTCTCAAAGACTACTTTATAGTTTTTCTCACATAGCTACCCAACACTTAACAAATTGTGCTTCAATTGTGGAGTATAATAAATATCATGAATACTCTTTATACCTTCTTTTGTTTGGACCTCCATAGCTCCTTTGGCAACAACCTCCAATGATTTATCATCACCAAGCTGGATCTTGGATTTGAAACTTCCATCCTTTGTTGAGAACAACTTCTCATTTCCTGTCATATGGTTAGAGCATCCAGAATCTAGGTACCAAACATCTTTACTAGTATTTTCACCCTTGGCATAAGATAAAAATAAGTGATCAAGAGGATTCTCACTACTTTCTTGAGCATAGTTAGCACTTTTACCTTCTTTCAATCTACATTCTCTTTCAAAGTGGCCATACCTGTTACAATGGTAACATTGAACATTTCTCTTATCAAATTTTCCTGTACCTCTTCCTTTGAAACCACCACTTCCTCTTGAGCCACCTCTTCCTCTACCTCTTGAAGAGTTTTGGCTTTGCCCTTTACCTTAGCCTTGATTGATTTTGGCACTACTGCTGCTTGCATCTTCATTTTTTGTGATTAGCAATTTAGAGGAAAATGCTTTCTCTACACCTTCAAAAGAATCTTTCCATCTTTCTTCATGAGACATCAGGGATCCAACCAATTGATCAAACTATAGTTTCGTCAAATCCTTGCTTTCTTCTATGATTATTGCTACATGATTCCATCTGGGTGTCAAAGATCTCAACACCTTTTTTTTATCAAAACTTAATTGCTTACAATTTCCCCAAGTGTAGCCATTTTATTGACCACATCTTTGACTCTGACACAATAATCACTTATACTTTCGGCTTCTTGCATCTTCAAATTCTTGAACTCTTGCTTCAATGTTTGAAGCTTGACCACTTTAACTTGATCACTACCCTGGTAAGCTTCTTGTAGAGTCTTATCAAGAGCTATCTGAATATGAAACAAAGCTTGAGAATTCTTTTTCCTTGCTTCCTTTCTAGCTATTTTGTCATTGGCTGTAAGGGCATTCCAATCAGCTGACTCTTCATAACCTGATTCAATAATATCCCACAAATCTTTTCCAATAAAAAAGGTCAGCATCTTAATGCACCAATAATCATAATCATTCCCATCAAATTCTGGAACGGGCATATGGTTAGAATTATACATGATTAACTTTGGCGAAATTCCAATAATAAAACTTTAACCCAAAACAATTTTACCTACTCTGATACCACTTGTAGAATCTGAAACTACCATGTCTCCTCAGAGCCAACTGATTAATCAAATTAAATAACAAAGAACACACAATAACAACAACCCTATTTTTTGGAATTGCACACACCAATTTCTTTATTGAAGCTTAATTAAAAAATTACATAGATGCTGTATATATAAAGAATTTGTAGCCTAGAAGAATAAATAATAACTGCAATTCTAAATATATTCCTAGCATTGCATGGAAAGCTACTAAGGCTCTCAAACTAAAAAAAAATAAACTACTCCCTAAATTAAGAATACAATAAGTGCATGCACAACATGCTTTATTTACTAAAAACAAACTCATGCAAAAAACAAAACTAAAAATAGTCCTAAAGATTAATGCATGTTGGAGTACATGCTTTACTTGTGTGAATAAACAAAAAACTGATTTAAACTAAAAATAGCTTATGCATGGTGATGAATGGATAGTTTCATGTCCAAATTGGAGTTGCATGGAGCTGCATGCTAGAGAAGCATCACTTATCAACAATAAGTGGCTGAAGGTCACCCTTTGTTATGATCATCTTCTTGTTCTGCATGATATAAAGACCATTTTGGTTGATGATTTCATGACAATTGACCACAAATATAGGATGAATACTGATATTTCCTCTATGTTTTTACCAATTGCTTTGGATTTGGGCTTAATAAAGATAATGAAAGAATTCTTTGTGTCAGACTCTTCAAAGAACAGGTTCTAGGTGGGCTTGATGATGTTTTGTTGGATATTGATCAACATAAAATCATTCCTATCCCTACAAATTTATAAGATGTTTGTGGTTGTTCTCAAATTCCCTCTGGTTTTGCTTGATGATGAAGAAGAATATTAGGACAACAAATGCTTGGCATTGAGAGGTTTGGAATTCTTGCAGAATTAGATGAAGATGGAGACCAACCAAAACCTAGCATGGATCAAATCCTACATTTAGTTGGAGGGACTTGAAGGAACCATTCAAGCTGAGGGCATCTTTTCGTAGGAGATGGCTATTAAAGACTAAGGGATGGGGAAGTGGATTTCCAGGTTTTTTTTGATGAATTTTCTTTGTCTATGCTTATGCTCTTAGGGTTTGGATATTATCCAATCTGATTTAGGTTGTCTTTACCATGTTTTAGGCTCTTGGGATCTTTTTGGCTAAGATAGCCTTATTTTTAGTTGTCTCTTCCAACTCTATTAGGGGTTTTATAGTCAATTCAGGGTTTTTTCATACTCTATGTCCTTTGCTACTCTCTATGGATTATGTTAAAACTTAAGCTTTTTATTTTAATAATATGGGTGCTAGTCCTTCTAGCTATTTAATTACCAATAAAAAGATCAACTTATATAATCAAGGAACTAAATATGACAACAAATTATGATTTATTGATACATCTATTTAACTTGAACATCTCTAACACTCTTATTTCCAAAACTATTACTAACACATATTTAATTCTTCAAATTTATGGTGATGCACAAAACATATGAATGTTGGATGTTTAGTTTTCTCCAACATAACATTTAACAATTTATTTATTTTAGTAAGATAAACATGTTAGCGGGAACATAAATCTCGAGTTATGCATTTTAATAATATGATAGGGAAAATGAATGTTGCATATTTTCTCGATGTTGCAAATATCTACCTTTTATATTACACATTTAAGTGAAATAAAATTATATAAATTTTTATACTATAATTAAAATAATATATTCTACGCCCCTTCATTTTTTCTTTATTTTTTTCATTAATGTAATTAAAAGTGGACTCTATATAATGTCATTTTATACAATATTTATATAAATATTAAATTATGATGTAAATTCATTTTGAATTATTTAAAATCATTTGGTACCTTGTTATTTATATTATTTTATTATTTTATTCTAAATAGTAAGGTTACAAAAATAATTTATTTAATGAGCACTCTTACAATTTTTCGAGGGGATTATACCATTATTAAAAATAAATTAATATTTCTTAAATATAAATGATATTTTTATTTTTTCTTTAATATACTTGATTAAATATTATGAGGGAGTATACATCTCTATAAAAATATGCCTATAGCAACCCAAGATCTAGAGGCCAATGAATAACACAAAAGCAAGATAGAACAAAATAGACAAGAACAAATTGTATTCTCATCAAGATGCAAAAATCAATCAACTATACAATGAACATGAGTTTGCTTATAAAAGAAAGGCCATAGAGAAATGAGAGCACACAATCATGACATGTGGCCCAATGAGATGCAAGGGTAGGTAGAGATAGGTAGGAGAAATAATAGAATATTTCACTAAAGGTGGATCATCCATCGAAGGTGGAATGTGATAACAACATAACACCCTAAAAGGTGAAGTTTCTCCTACAACCATCTTATTTAGATATGCAATTCCCTAAGAATCTCATTTTCAAACTACTATGAAATGCATTATCCGAAGTCAACGTAAGTAAATTGTAATTATGAGACATAATTTATACTAGCAATCTAAATAAATTCTTTATTTGAAATCTAGTTTTTCAAAGTCTTTAAAGAATTGGAAATGGTAGAATAATGCAATCAAAGAACATGCCATAATTATCACCATTTAAAGTAAGAGTATGTTTATTTGCATGCAATTATGACGTAATAGAACAATAATTGAATTAAGTTATTCATAAAATATTTTAAAAGGTACAATAGTAATTAAAAAAACATAATTAGTATTGTTGGAATCAAGGAACACTGAGAGGGGGGGTGAATCAGTGTTTTGCAAATTTTAACTCTGATAAATTATTCTTTCAACCATTTAATGCACTGAACCAAAAGAAAGATGCAAGAACACAAGATAATCAACCACAACACCATAACACAAGGATTTTATACATGGAAAACTCGGTCAAGGGAAAATCCACGGTGGGGATGAGATCCACAAAATGAGTAATACTCAAATATAAAGTTTACAAGGGGATGCACATGCATTCAGGCACACTTCTCAAAAACAACAAAGGGAAACAACCCTAGGAAGGCTAACTGCCTTACAAATGAGTTACAAATGATCACAAGAGAACTTGAACTATTGAACAACATCTAAAAATGCCTAGGTATAGTTTTGATTAACAACATTATCCACTAATTTCACACTCTATCTTATACTGCTTTGTTCCACAGTTCTGCAATATTTTGTTCAAGCATAAATTTTCAACTTGCGCACATGCAACTACGCACAATTGATCATGAATAACTATCGCATACCTATTGATCTCTAAAATGATCATAGCCATCGACCTTATATATATGCAATAATAAATTAGGTTAGTTACATGTCAAATTCAAAAACACTTTTCATATTATGAAACGTGTATAAATTGTTGGCTAAATCTGAACCAAAATACCAATGCGAACAAGAATAGTTTTCTACACGTTACCAAAACCATCAAGCCAAATACCTGGACCACAAAAGTAATCATCAAAATCGATCCACTTAATCCGCATAAGGATTATCCACACGAGACTGTTGATGTGCACTGTTGAATTGAAGACCAATATACTAGAGCACCTAACTAACAATCCAATCAAGACTAAAGGCTAAAAATTTGGAATAAGGCTACCCAGACATCCATTAACCTTTCTTGAATTTCGTAACACAAAATATTAACCTGAAATGAAATGCTACCCAAAATATTGAACTCTATTGAATACTCTATTCTAGTTTGGCAGACTTGAACCAATATGCATTTTGACTTCTGATAAGATCAAATCACATACCATGGATGGCATAACTAACTTTGGTTTCCATAAATGACAACACCTGATGATTTGTGCAGTGTCTCTTGCCAACAATCTCCCCCTTTTGGCATTGATGGAAACACTTATTGAAAAATGACGAATTGTCAGACCAAACATAACACTGCAAAACTCCAAAAATTCAAAATTCCCAAAATCTCCCCCCGAGATGATCAAAACATTTTTCAGTACTCTACACCCCCCTTTGACATCAATAGAAAAGATGGGGTTTCACATACAAAAAAAATCACACAAATGGCTATGAACAGACTGCATGTACAAACTGACTTCTTAAACTTACACAAACTTGAATATAACTCCAAAAGTGTTTTTCAATAGGCTCAAATTGTTGTCCCAACCTTTCTTGAGACTGTCCAAAATTGATATGTGTCCATTGAAAAGATAAGTCTACATCTCATCTGTCAGAAGATTTGTTGGATCAGTGACTACCAATGCGTCTTGTGCTTCATTCAAAGAAATGAGCATTGTCTCCATCTTCAAACCAATTAGACCTCAGAGCTCACCAACTCTTCCTACAGTCCTCTCTTTATCATGCATCAAATTTTTCATCTTGTCAAGAAAAGAAATGACTTGACCTTCCTGACTACCCATCAAGACAGTCAAAGGATCAAAGACTGAGATAAATCTTCTAATTTCTTCTCATGCTCCTTAATCTACTTTTCTATATCCACAATAAATTTTGATAATGATAAACATTCTTTATAGACATTTCCACCTTCAGATAATGCATCTTGAATTCTCTTCACATAGGTGTCGAACAAAAATCTATCACTAGCAATCATATTCTTCAATTTACTAAATCTGTTGACATCAAATTCCTTTTGGACCTTGATTTCAACCTTCTCCTTTTCCACTATCTTCTCTCCATCTACAAATTTTTGAATATTTTTTTGACCCGGAGGATGTTGAATATCCTCAACTACATCCACTTTGATCAATTCATCACCTCCTTTAGTCAATGCTCCTTCTTCTAGAATAGAAGGAACATCCACCTCAACCTTTTCATCATTATCTTGAATTTCTTGGGCTTCCATAACATGAATCCTCAACATTATGAACTTTTTATGGAACAAATTCAAATTGATTCTTGAGAAAAAGCGACCTCAAGATATTTTCAGTATCTTTGATCACTTCCTTAGACTACGTGATCATAAGCTTATAGATTCTTTTTTTGCTTCTAAACTCCTTTCTAACTCCCTTGAGTATTCTATCTATTTCCTCTACAACTATCATAGGGTATAGATTGACTAGGAAAAACTCCATTAGTCTGTCATCTTCTATTTTTTCAATATCTCTCCTCATTTCTAAAACATCATAAAGAATTTTGGGAATCTCTGACGTTCTCTCTACAAGTGCCCTATTGAATTTGTTCAAATACTTTATAGTGGCTTCTTATAGAGTCCTCTGACCGGCATCATCAAATTTATCATAGAGTTTAGTGAGTGGTTTAAGATTACCTTGTACAATGATAACTTCTTTCACTTCTCTTACAACTTCTTTCACTTCTCTTACTGACACACAAGATTTGTCAGATTCAGTCTTCATCTTCTTGCATGGTTTTTCTGCATTGAAGGGCTTGTCCTTAGAGAATTTTTAGCTTTGGTGCCCTTCAACTTCATCTCCTTTACTACTTCATCAGATTTTGTCTCCTCATCATCAGGAACACCAACAAAAACTCTTGTTCCCTTACCTTTCTTCCTCTTCCCTTCTCCACTGGATGATTTGGCTTTAGATTTCAGTGATCTAGAAAGCTTATGAAAACTGGAGAAGGATGTAGAGCTCCTGGTTTGTCTAGATCTTGCGGATGACACTGTCAGAGTAGCTTTCTCAACCTTGGTTGCCTCAACTTGCTCTCTCCTCTACCTGGTTTCCTTGATAGCTTCTGCAATGTTCCCAATACTTTGCGCATAATGCTCTACTTCCTTGCTCACCTTTCTAAAAATATCTAGTTTCTTAAACTACCTATGAAGTTGTAAATTATTCTCAGAATATGTGCCAAATCTCTTCTCAGAGGTATCAATTGGCTTACTCAACAAGTGTTGAGCATACATCTCCAAAATTTGTTCTTCAACTTCATACCCAATGGGCATGATCCATACAGTTCTAGGTTAAACTGCCTCCATCAAACATTGGTCAATCTCAACCATGAAGCAAATGATATCTTGAGATTTCTCCACAACTATTTTAGGGATTCTTTTCCTGGATTGCATCATGCATTGGAAGTTCTTAAAGTATCCCCAAAGAGAAACTTTCTTGGCTTTGTTATCACCAATATTATACAACATATCTCTAATTTGTACTACTACTGGTTTATCACTAGACCATCACACATGACCAATACCCAGAATCTCATTCATAAAGTAGAAAAATAGGCATACAATCAAAGTGCCAAATTTAAAAGTATTCTTCTTGTCTTTCTTGATTGTGGCGAGATTCTCCATCAACTAGTTCCAGAGCAATTCACATAGATCATAATTCTTGTTCTCCTTCACCATCTGATATGCAACATATATGGCTATACTAGATATTTATTTTTCTCTACTAGAGAGGTAAACCTTGTATCCAACCACCATGGAAGCAATCTTCACATCCGGTTCAATAATATCATTTATTGTCATGTCCCTCTTATTGAATCTTGAATTGCTTGCATTAGTTACCATCTGATTTTTTATACAGACCAGAGAGTGGGCAAACCACCAGATGAGTTTAAACTAATTACAACTCGGATTACATCCTTAGTGATTTTGCACGGCTAATTCAACTATATAAATTTATCATGAATTTTGCTCAAAACATACCATAACCATTCATTCTCATAAAAAAATGGAAACCTAACCACTTGCATGAAGTTCTTCTCCTCCAAAGCTTTGAATTCAGGTTTAACCTTGAGATGCTTTCCCATAATCTATTTAGAATACAAATTTAACATTTGGGAGCCACCCAATTCTTCAATATTTGCATGAATGTATGCCCTAATGTCTTCCCCATGAAGAAATCCACCTAGAACTGATGAAAATGCTCCTTGTGGATCATCTTCTCTAGTTTTGTAAGGGTCTCTTAAATTTAGGATGGGATCTCTCAGTTATGTCAACTATCAATGGTGTATCCATCTTTAGAAATATCAAATTCACAAGCTTTCTCAAAAATACCTCACACGTCGGATTAGGGTTTCTTTAATGAATCACCTTCATACTATGATCACTTTAGAAATCTCTTTGCAGAGCTCTCTTATCTTCAGAAAGCAAAGTGAGAAATGAGAGGTAAAATTACCCTTCTATCTTTCACACACTTAATTTTTTGACGCATTAAATGCACTTTTCCCTAAACCTTTCAGATACCCTATATCCACAAATTGCTCTTAAGAAATTTCCTACAGATTTTCAATTTCGCCCAAAATCTTCTAAAAATCCTTCCAAAAGATCTATAGTACCTCCAAGCAACTAGTGACAATCTGTCGATCTTCCGACACCAACTATTGGTAGGAGAGATTAGGATTTTCATGAAAGCTCCCCCTGGGCCAAAGGCCTAAAGCTATTTATCGAAGGAATTTCCAGCACTGGATTCAGGTGTGAATCCATTTCCTACATTGTCATCACTCTTTTTGACCCATGTCTTCTTCATCTGATTTCTGATCTCATCCACAGTTAATTTTCCTTTTCCCTTATCATCTATTTGCACATTCTTGTTCATGTCTAGCAGACTCTTCCTATCCACATTCTTGTTTCTACAAAATTTTGCAATGTGATCGAATTTGTAGCAATTGTAGCACACAATATTTCTCTGTCTAGGTCTAGAATTTCCTTGTTTTCTTCTTGATTTACACTGATTAGTAATATGTCCAAATCTATTGCATGCATAACATCTAACATTCCTTTTATTGAAAAAAATATTTGTCATACTTCTGCATTCACTTGATTTGTGACCATACTTGTTGCAATTGAAGCATTGACTGAAGAAAGATGGACCATTTTGATTCATTCTATTTCTGTATTGACTAGACTTATGACCAAATTTATTGCAAACAAAATAATTACCATTGAATTTTTGAGCATTAGGTTACCTTACCAGAGACCTTCTTGCTTTATTTTGCTGATGTTCTGACTTAGGATTGCTTTGACCAGATCTAGAGCTTTCACCTTTCTCAAATCCAAGACATCACTTGTCATCTTCACTCTTCTAGCTTTCCAGCAGTGCATCAAGTTTAACTGAGATAATCTTGAACTTCTCTTTGTACTCATTTGCAGTAGCAAGTTCATCCCTAAGAATGATAATATGGATTGTTGCAATTCAAGCTTCAGTTGATCATTCTCACAGTTAAGTCTACAGTATTCATCAGATCTTTCTTTCAAATACCGATTAAGACCTTCTTCATTATTATTTCTTCCCTCAATCTCCTTGGTCAACTTCATCACTATAGATTTCATCTCATGCTTCATCTCTAGCAAGTTTCTCATATTCTTTTTTCTTCTCCTTCAAGGCTCCATCATTCATGCTTTGGCTTTCTTTCTGCTTTAGCTAATCAACAAGTTCCTTTCTCTTTTCCCTAGACTTATTCAGTTGCTTCTTCAATGACTGAATGAAATTCTCAGCATCCTTAAGGTTTGCTTGCAAGTTCCAGACTTCATCTTTGGACTGATCAAGATCATCAAGTGCCACTAGAAGTTGTTGTTGAAGACCAAGAGAATCCATTGAATCACCTTCATTGATCCTCCTCAAGATGTTAGACTTCTTTTGAGGAACTAGGCTCTGATACCAATTGTTGGAATCAAGGAACACTAAGAGGGGGTGAATCAGTGTTCTGCAAGTTTTAACTCTAATAATTTGTTCTTTCAACCATTTAATGCATTGAACCAAAAGAAAGATGCAAAAACACAAGACAATCAACCACAACACCATAACACAAGGATTTTATATGTGGAAAAACCGATCAAGGGAAAAACCACAGTGGTGATGAGACCCAAAAAATGAGTATACTCAAATATAAAGTTTACAAGGGAATGCACATGCATTCAGACACACTTTCTAGAGCTCACTACTTAAAAATAACAAAGGGAAACAACCCTGCGAAGGCTCATTGCCTTAAATGAGTTACAAATGATCACAAGAGAGATTGAACTATTGAACATCATCTACAAATTCCTGGGTATAGTTCCGGTTAAGCATATTGTCCACTAATTTCACACTCTACCTTATATTGCTCCGTTCCATAGTTTTGTAATATTCCAGAGCATAAATTTTCAACTTGCGCACTTGCAACTGCGCACAATCGATCATGAACACCTCTCACATACCTATTGATCTCTAAAATGATCATAGTAATTGACCTTATATATCCGTAACAAGAAATTAGGTTAGTTACATGTCGACTTAAGAACACTTTTCATATTATGAAACGTGTATAAATTGTCGGCTAAATCTGAACCAAAATACCAATGCAGAACAAAACAGTTTTCCACACGTACGAAAACCATCAAACCAAATACCTGGACCACAAAAGTGTAGTGTCATAACTGGGTGGTACAATTCCACGCTTAGGTTAGCACCCACCTTAGTGTGTTTGCATCTTGCATTTCAATTCCTCCTTAAGCATTTAATTAATTAATTAAATTAAATTTAAGGTCTTCTTTCATCTCTCTACACATCATAAAATTGGGCCTTTTTATATTAAGTGTGTCCCTTTTATTTTATTCTCCCAAAAAATTAGTTCATCAAATACCCTAATTATGTCCTATTTCAACCTTCAAGGCCCGATTTCACATATCTAGACATCTCAAATTCCCATATACTCTTGGAATTTGCTCAAAAATCACAATATCTTGCTTCCCCAAAAAATTTGGCAGAAAGTTGGTGGGACCGTGTGTTTGGACCAAGTAGCTACCTACTTGGTCCTGACTTTTTCTCCCCGAATTTCGAGAGCATGTTTTGGTGGTATTTTAATATTCAAATCCAAGGGCAAGTGCAAGGTAATGAGTCACAAATTCGCGGAAGTTCGCGCATTGGAAAACGTGCTCTTATAAACGGGGGCCCGTTTTCAAAAAACGGGGGCCCGTTTGTGCTTCGGGCTCCCGAGCCGAAAGGTAACAGGGGTCCGAAGAAAAAAAAAACGGGCCCCCGTTTTTTTCTAAAACGGGGGCCCGCTTTTAAACAAAACGGGGGCCCGTTTTTTAGAAACGGGGGCCCGTTTTTAAAAACGGGGGCCCGTTTTTAGAAACGGGCCCCCGTTTTGTTTAAAAGCGGGCCCCCGTTTCTAAATGGCATTTTTCTCTTTTTTTCGACAAGCCGCCCTTGTTTGAAAACGGGGGCCCGTTTTGTGGAAGTTGATTCCACAACCCGCTAATTGGCTCGGGATTAGGCTTGGGATAAGCCTGGGATGGCCACACCTGAGACATGGACCTGCAAATTCAAATCTCCATGAATGAAAGCACAAATATGAACTTTAGAAATAGTTTACGCGCCTCTAATCAGATAATTTTTATACGAAATTAAAACCCATTTCAGATTATACTGTCTAGATTCTAAATATGTAAATTTATTTAAAAATTGATTATTTTAACTATTTTTCATTTAATTTATACTAAATTGGGTCCATAAATTTGAAATATTAACTAATTTTGTTAATTTAATAACTTTTTTATTTTAAAGAATTTTGGAAAAAAAATTATATGTCATCAATCTACACAAAATTCTTTTGTATTTGAAAAAAAAAAAAATCAAAAAATGTTAAGTTTACATCAAATTATGTGGGTCGTACACGTCAAGTTTTTAAAACGATATTTACAGCCATTAAAAAATTAATTAAAAAAAAAATATTAGAAAAAAAAATACAGAAAAATATGCTCATCAATCTTCAGTGTGTTACAAACCATTTCCCAAAATGGTTTGAGAAAATAATTTTAATTTTGTCAAAAAGTGTGGGTCGTACACATGCTTGGTATGGTCCTGAAACAGGCATTTTTAAAACATAGTTTTCAGAACTCCATTTAAAAAGTTATTTTTTATTATGTGGGTATTAAAATAAATTATATATTTGGAAAGTACACTCAGAGGGCTATCTTTTATATTACTGACTTTTTCCAAGATTCAATCTCTAAGTGTTTCAAAATTTAAGCTCAAATGAGACAAAATCTGAAAATCAGGGAAAACACTTCCACTTTTTGGCCAAAAAGTGGACTCATCTTCTTGCACTGACCCCCAAGAGATTGGCGAGAAATATTTTTTCTATGCCTCAAAACAATGTTAGTGTCTCCTACATAAAGCCTTCATTTCCTCATTTGAAGGATCTAAGATCTAGAGATTGAAGGAGCCTCTTGTGAAGTGAAAGTGCAGGTTATATGAAGTATACAATAGCAAATTAAACATTCACAAAGTCTACATCAAGCATTTTCAACATCCATTAGGAGCTTTCAAGACATTGAAGAATAATAGGAGATCACCGACTGATGATTGGCTTGTACCTCTCCCTCATGGTTTGGTATGGTTTCATGTTATTTTCATGTCTTTGCATGAGATTCATTTTTCAGATTTACATTCATGATTTAGATCTCTAGTTCATTTGTGATTTGAAGCATTTGTATTTATATTTACAAGCATTTAGGGTTTTCTCTCCAAAGCGTAAGGTAGAACTCTAGATTCTTTATTACTCTCATTTAGGATCTTGCATACACACAAGATTCTTGCACATATATTTTTAGTACAATGTCGGCTATTTGTGGAGGTGGAAACCGCCAAAACAAGGGGTTTGACTAAGGAAATACCCTATATATCCACCTAGACACTCTTTTTCAAGTTGCAGGCGCAGGTACAAGAATTTGGTGAACGCGCAATTTTCAAGACTGATAGAAGACACATATATAGTCTTAGTGCCAAAATTTGATCTTAGATTAAAGAGACCAGGGCGTGGTGCCCTGGTCCCCAAGGTTTTGTAGCTTTTTGTGCCAGATCTACATCTCAAACCCTCAGGACCTCAAATCTAGAGTTTCAACTTTCTATCAACACAGGCACCAGGGCACCCAATGCCCTGGTTTTGCCCAATCTACATCAGATTTTAGCAGTACGTGCACCTTTGAGCCCTTTTTTCAGTCCTTCTTTCATTATCTCAGTTTTAGTTTAGACATAATCTACATTTTTAGTTTATGTGTGCTTCATTTCTCATCCCCTAGCATAGTTGATTGTGACATCATATTTGCATATCTACTCTTCATTACAACAAAGGAATAGAAACCCTAAGAGATATTCCTTGACTCTCTCTTCCCTACAAGAAGTAGTCAAAGTGATATATCTCCCTAGGCTCTTTCGTGTTCCACCATGTGTACATGAGAGTGGAATTAGGCATTAGTTACTTGGTTCCATTTTTATGCTCCAAAAAAGTAATCATCAAAATCGATCCACATAATCTGCATAAGGATTATCCACATGAGATTACTGATGTGCACTGTTGAACTGAACATTGATATATTGGAGCACCTAAATTACAATTGAATCAACATTGGAGGCTAAAACTCTAGAGTAAGGCTATCCAGACATCCATCAACCTTTCTTAAAATCCGCAACACAAAAAATTAACTTGAAATAAAATTCTACCTAAAATACAAAACTCTGTTGGATACTTTGTTCTAGTTTGTTAGACTTGAACCAATTTGCATTCTAACTTTCAGTAGGATCAAATCACATATTGCAGATGGGATAAATGACTTCAGTTGTCATCAATGACAACACTAGATGATCTATGTAGTGTCTATTGCCAACAACTATATCAATATCAATATTTATATCAAATTATTAATTATAGTAATTAATATATATACAATTGTGTTGTATCTATATTGTATTATATGCATATTATAAATATGATTTAATTTTAAATAGATATCTTAAGTACACATATCTAAAAAATATTAGAAAGATCACTTTTGAACTATTTCATTTATTGAAGGATAATTTTATTATTTTAACCTTTGAGTTATTTTATTGACTAAATATAGACTAAATGTATTGGTAAAATTGCTAGAATTATTATCATGCATATCTAATTTATGTATAATTTTTTAATGATGTTATCTTTTGTTATGAACATTCACTTTATAACCATGTTGTTTTTCTTAGATAAAATTGGGAGAGGCCTGAACCATTACATAATAGCCCAATAGGGAAACGAGCACAGGATGAACTCACAAGTAGTAAGACCACCAAAATCCAAAAAAGAGAGACCCTTTTTTGAGGAGGCCAAATGTTGAAACAACTTGACTCCACTAAAGTTTTACATTTTCAAACCTGGGGTTTAGGAAATAACCCCTAACCATCTTCCTACCAAACTCCCTTGCCTTGGAGCCAAAGCAGACAAGGGGAAAGTACACAATCAACAACTTTTGAAAGGCATCCCACAACCTTTTTTCTTACAAGACTTCCTTTAACAGAGACACACACAGTTAAGGAGGGAAGACACACACATCTAGAGGGACTGATAAATCTAGTGACAACAAAAAAACCTAGTCATTCAATATAAGAACTAAGCAAAAAAACTTGTATGCTTCTGGTTTTATTTTTGCTGGATTTGGGTTTCGGGTCCATGTAAAACTTGTTTATCTCAATAAAAAACTAAGCAAAAAACCTTGAGAATGGACTAGAACAAAAAAATCAAAAGGTTTTGAAAGGCATCCCTAAACCTTTTACTGATAAAAAACCTTGCAAACACAACATCATGGACCACCTCAACTAATCTATTGTTTGCAATGGAAAAATAAAAGAGCGTCTATCTTTGCACAAATTTCATAAAAAAAAAATTATGATATTCTCATAGAAAATATGAAAATGTAATTATCAATTAACATTTCAGAGGTTTTACCAAGTATTATGCAAATTATTATAAAGCATTTCATTCCCTTAACTTCCACCAAAACTTCCTAAACCACTCTATAAAATTAACTCTCAAATTAATAATTATTATATAACAGGAAGTAATTTGATAAAAATATGCAAATCTCAATTTTTTCAACACCCCCCTTGAGGTTTAGATTATAAAAAACCAAAAAGAAAGAACAAAAATATTACAACATGTATTGGTTGTACAAGCCCAACTAAAACTCTATAGAAGCATCATCCACCAAGTCTCTATAGAACACCTCAAACTACTCATGTCTAAGAAAATATCTTAGCTAACCACCAAACTTTTTTAGAATATCCCCAAGTGCCAATGTCTAGGAAAATGCCCTGATTATCCAACAATAGTAGTGAATCAAGAAAACCACCAATAGATCATGAATCATAACTCACTCAACTACCTACAATAAGATTAAATGTAAAACTATAGATCAAGAAAAACTCAATTATCCATAGGTACCACTCTTCAAATATATAAATTAAGAAAAACACAAATTATCCACAAACCAAAAGCAACTACCATGCCCCCTTGCTCCGTGAAGGGGCTTGGGATGAAAATATGTCTGCATATTATATTAACATAAGTTATTTTTATTGTAAATAATAATTTAGTTATTTTGAGAGTTAATTAGGTAAGGGAATTTTGTCAATTATATGGGCAAATCAATGGCTTTATTAGCCAATGTGCATCATTGTAATTATCGTTTGAACTTAATCAATAATATCAAGTTATATCTTCTGAATTAATCAAGTTTTCTATTTTTTTAATCATGGTTTAGTTTTCACTATTATGCTCTCATTTGGTATCATAATAGTGCTTGCCTAGGCGTCGCATTTAGGATGATAAGCATTTGAAATTTAGCAATATTTCATGTGTGGAATGATGCATTCAAGAATGAGCTTGTTGTGTAAGTATTTTAATTGATTTGAATTGGATCCCCATCACTTGCATTGGGTAGAGTAGTGAGCACTTGTTTTTGGTTGTACATAGGAGATGAACATCATATCATTGAGAGACTTGCAATTTTTAGGATGATGCGTAAGTTATGCTATCATTTGGTCTCCAACTTTGTGGCATGACTTTTAGACTTTATCTTGGATCACTTGCACCTACACCATCTTGGAAAGGTGTGGTTTGTTGAAGTATGGTGATGCAGGAGCATCCCCAGTCGATGAACAATCTTGCATCAACCAAAAATATTTCCTTTCAGTTTTGTTCTTGTTTAGTTCTTTGTGCAGTTTTTTGTGTTCATACCGGTATGTATCGGTAGTTTCTTTTTCTTCATGGAAGATCTTATTTTCGGTTTCTAGACAGTTTCATGTGCTTGATTCTAGATTTCCAATTCATTTGGGTTCTTTTCCGGTCAGTTATCACTTCCGGTTGACTGTCTTTGGGTTCTGGAATAGTTCTTGTGCTTACCAGTTGGTTTTACTTCATTACCGACGTAATTCTTGGCATGTGGATCCATCTTGGGTCTTGTCTGATGTTCTTTGGCATGTAGATGACCTTCCTATTGAACCATATCACTTGGTTGTTATTTTTCAGAAAGATTTCTTAAATCTTAGGGCCAACCTAATTACATGTTTCATTTTCTTGCATTGCTGAATGTAATCTTATGAGGCCAACCCGGATATGTTTCGGTGGGTATAAATATGATGTATTGTAATCATTTGTAGGCGCAAAGGAAGTATAACTAAGAATAAGGATTGAGATTCACATATTGTGATCTGGTTGATTCTTAGAGTCTCGATTGGGTTGTCTGGCTTGAAGCTTACATGTAACTGATTTATTACTGAATGTTCTGTGATAATAATATTATGATGATTGCCGAAATTTATAAAGATTTATTATGATCCGTTTATGTGAATATGTTGTATTTTCTTGCTACTTTCGTTGTGTCTCTCTTGCTGCATAAGTCGGTTGACTCTTTTGAGGGTTTTTACTGGTTATGGTTGTGCTAAGTGGTATCAGAGCTTCTTATGGACCGGCTGGTAGAAGAATCATTTGTGAACATTGAGGCATTCCTTGAGGTGGACAGATTGTTGATTAGAGGCAGGCTGCGTGTGTGTTCAATAGATTGCTGAGTTGAGGTAGTTCACCGAAGTGGAAGGAGAGATGCCGCTGAGGAGAACAAACCCCCAGAGGGTAGAGAAGATGATGAAAGACTTCAAGAATGAAGTGAGGAATGAAATCCAGAATGCTTTGGTTGGTTTGTGAAGAAACCCTAATTTTGAGAATGTATATGAGGAAGCTAGTGAAGGGCTTGAGGAAGATGAAGGACCGGAAGATGAGAGAGAGGAAAGATTCCTGAAAGCAGTGGCACAAGCAAGTAAAGTGCATAAAGTTGAGGTTTCTAACTTTTATGGAATGCTAAACCTAGAAGATCTAATCGATTGGATCAGAGATTTGGAGGACTACTTTGAGTTTGAGGATGTCAAGGACCCACAGAGAGTCCGGTTGGCACAAACCAAGTTGAAAGGACATGCTCCCTTATGGTGGAAAGAGTTGCTGAAAGACAAAGTGGAGAATGGTGAATTGAAGATCATTATGTGGAGATAGATGGTTGCAAGATTGAAGGCCAAGTTCATATCGGGAGACTATGAACTGGAGTTGTTCAAGAAGTTGCAGAACTTGAAACATGACTGTGAAGGAATATAGTGAGGAATTCTACAAGGTGGTAATTAGATTTGGACATGGAGAGATGGACAGAGAAAAGGTGGTGAGGTATATCAATGCGTTTTCTTTTAATATTCAAGATGAGATGAGTATGTTGAAGATTTCCATAGTTGAAGAAGCTTACCGGTATGCTTTGAAGGCTGGGGAGAAGGTGAGAAGAAGACAACCGAATAAAAGAAAGGAGAAATTCAAGATGAGTGATAATATGAAGAAACCGATTGAAGAAGAGGAGTCAAAAATTAAGTGGAGTAAAGAACCAAAACAAAAGACACCAAGACAAGGTAGCAACAATACCGATAGAGAATTTCCTGGCAAATGCTTCAAGTGTGTAGAAACCAGACATAGATTCTATGAATGTAAGAAAGGAATCTCAAGAAGTTGTGTGACAAGTGAGGAACCAGATGGTACCGAATCTGACTGTGCACCAGAGTAGGGAGAATCCCTTATGTTCAGAAGAAAGGATAATAGATCTACTTAGAGGAAGACTCTTTTCCAGACTGTGTGCAAATCAGGTGGCAAGTGTTGCAAGGTCATTGTAGATAGTGGAAGTACTGATAATTTAGTATCTGAGGAGATGGTTGCGAATCTTGGATTGAAGAGGCTTAAGCATCCTTCTCCTTATGAGGTGAGTTGGTTACAAGATGATAAGAAGATAGAGATAAAGGAGCAGTGTTTTGTGAATTTCAATATTGGGCCTTTCAGAGATGAAATTTTATGTGATATTGTATCTATGAGTGTTTGTCATGTCTTGTTGGGAAAGTTGTGGCAGTATGATATAGGAGCTATTTTTGACTGTAGAAGAAACCTAGTTGCTATTGAAAAGGATGGTTAGAAGTTCACATTGATTTCTTTGAAGGAGAAAGACAAAGGAGGTGAAGAATATCAGTCTTGAGAAAATTTGCAATACTGAGAAACCGGTGGCAGAAGTTATACCAGAAGGTTTGACAGAATCAGCTGTAGAGGTTATACCAGAGTTTTGAAGAAAGATTTGATAGAACCAGTTGCAGAGATTATATCAAAGAGTGACATGAGTTGGCATAAGGATCTAACATACGAGTTTGATGGACATATGGAACCAGATGACAAAGAGATGATGGTAACAAACTAGATAAAGTCTTGTGGCAGAACCAAATCAGAGTTGCAAAACCAGAGACAATGTGCAGATTTGAAGCAAAGAAAGATAAACAAAGAGAGTCAAAGGTGAGAGAAGCTTGTTGAATCATCAGAAGAGATAAAGTAGAGATTGGCAGATAAAGAAGATGCTTGGATCAGAAATGAGCATGGGATCTTCATTCTGAATCCTTTTAGATGTTCATGAGTTGCCTCTCATGGAACATCTTTTTCTACCTAGATTGTCTGATGCAGGAGTGCATCCCTGGTCGATGAGCAATCTTGCATCAACCAAAAATATTTCCTTTCAGTTTTGTTCTTGTTTAGTTCTTTGTGCAGTTTTCTGTGTTTATACCAGTATGTACCAGTAGTTGTTTGTTCTTCGTGGAAGATCTTATTTTTGGTTTCCAAATGGTTTTATGTGCTTGATTCTAGATTTGCAGTTCAATTGCATTCTTTTCTGGACAGTTATCGCTTCCAGTTGACTGTTTTTGGGTTCCGGGACAGTTCTTGTGCTTACCGGTTTATTTTACTTCATTACCGATGTGATTCTTGGCATGTGGATCCATCTTTGATCTTGTTCGATGTTCTTTGGAGTGTGGCATACCTTCCTGTTGAACCGCATCACTTGGTTGTTATTTTCTAGAAAGATTTCTTAAATCTTAGGACTGACCTAATTACACATTTTATTTTCCTGCATTGGTGAATATAATCTTATGTGGCCAATCCAAATATGTTTCGGTGGGTATAAATATGATGTTATATAATCATTTGTAGGGGCAGAGGAAGTAGAACTAAGAATAAGGATTGAGATTCACATATTGTGATCCGGTTGATTCTTAGAGTCCCGCTGGATTGTATCTGGCTTGAAGCCTGCATGTAACCGGTTTATTACCGGATGTTCTTTGATTATAATATGATGATTGTCAGATGATTTCTAGAAGTTCTAAAGCTTTATTATGATCCGTTTATGTGAATTTGTTGTGTTTTCTTGCTGCTTTTGTTGTGTCTCTCTTGCTGCATAAGCCAGTTGACTCTTTTGAGGGTTTTTACCAGTTATGGCTGCATTATATGGTCTCTATGCTTGTGCATTAGTAATGACATGAAAGAGAAGAAATGTGACAATTGTTTTCAGTGAAAATTTTAGTGGCTAATATTCACCAATTGGCTATTTTTTGAAATTTGGGAATCAAAATTTGGCTAATAAGTTCAACTTCTAAGGTGACCTGAATCGCCACATTTTTACAAATTTTTATTTTAGTGTCATTTAAATCGCTAGAGAATTTATTTTATTAACATTTTTAACTCAAAGATTCGCCTCATTATTCAATACATGATTGCATCAAATTCACCAACTTTTTATAATTTATTATAAAAATCTAAATTAAGTCGCTAATAATATATCATAATTATTAGTTACTTTACGATTATATCAACAATATTTAGTTGCCACCATTGATTTTAAATATAATCTAATGATCTTCATTGTATTCCATGAGGTAATTTTTACCTACAAGTTGTAATACTTGTGGGGGTTGAAATTGCTTTTGATTTGTTGACCTTAATGAAAATCAATGGTCTAAAATCAATTTTTAGCCCCATGAGTATTATAAATTTTTGGTACATTTATCTCACAAAATACAAAGAGGGCTATTAGATTATTTTAAATTAATGGTGGAAACTAAATAAATTAGAACCTACCGCTTAAACTCATTAATGATTTCCACCTTTAGGTGTCTACTTTTCTATAAAAAACTATTTTTTAAATGAAAGGATTTGTAGTAGTAATTAATGCATACTCTTATTATTTTCCTGTATTCGCCAATGTTTTCTACCCAAAAAAATTAATATAAAAATTTTTCCAATAAAATTAATATTTATCATTAAAAAAAGGAAATATTACCGAATAAAAATTATTATTTTCTTTAAAAAAAAATTTATTCAGCAAGATTTTATATAATTTTTTGAGAGGGGTTTCTTAAAGTTTTCATTGAATGTTTTGTAGCAGAGACCTCACTTCATCTTCATCTATTTGAACGAATATTTCTGGTAATGAAATCAACAATGATCTCCATTGCGCAAAGAAGTCCAAGGCACATTGAAGAGAGAAAAAGAGGGTCGTTGTTGTGACTCAGTTGCAATGCACAAGAATAGTTTGATTTCGATGAAAGACAATGGCAACTGATACAGTTGGGTGATGTAATCCCCGCCGGTAATTGATTTGTTTAATAATTGTTTTTGAAGGAAAAACTTTCATAGAAATTTTAAGTGTAAGGAGTTATAAGGTTTCTTTTTTGGTTTTGGAGTAATAAGGAAAATAAGGGTATGTTTGTTTTGAGGTATATGGGATATGGGTACATCAATTGTTAAAATTGACATAAAATATAAAACTTGAGCAATGTATATGAATATTAAATTTTTAAAAATGATTATAACAAGGATTAAAGTTGGAATATTTGTCATGGGGACTAGATTTAATGTCATTAAGGTTATTAATAGTGACCTTGAAAAAGAATTTGTTCAAAAGTCTGTTATGAATATTTTAAATTTTGGTTTCAAAGCTATATTTGTTACACTTGACAACAACCTCAATGTCTCACATGCTTGTGTTATCAATGAGTAATGCAACATCAAATGGATAGAATGTAAAGAAGATCTTACCAAAGGCTGGAAGCAAATGGAGGTAGGAGGTTTTCTATCATCCCAAGCTAGCTTCTTGCTTAGGGATGATTCATTGCATGAGAAGCATCCTCTCACATTTGTGTCCCTGAAGAAAAGAGGGGGTTTGGCATTATATGTCCCTTGAAGGAGGAAGGTGGGGGCAAGATTTCTTGTGGGTGCATTTGGTGTATTCACATTTGAGCATTGATTTGTCGAGCACTTGAGGATACAATAGAAAGACTTGGAGGAGATTTGGACTTTCAGAGGAAATATGCCTTATGTACAAATGGTTGGTTGGTGATTTGTGCAGCAAATGAGGGATTATTTTCATAGAACTTGAGGAGGCATTAGACACACTTAAGTAGAGGATATGTGGACTTTCGGAGGAAAGGAATCTCATGTGCAACACTAGAGGAGGAATTAGACACACTCAAAGGAGATGTGAACTTTCAGTGGAAATGTGTCTCATTGTGCATGGAAGGTGGTAACCTTTTATGTTCTCTCATTTTGTACAAATAGTTGAAGGTTCTAAAGTTAGGAGATCCATTGATATAGTCAGTTCGATGTTTCTTTGGTGTGCGAGGAGGATTGGTGAAGGCGCTTCATCAAAGTCTCCAGAAGCATTGGGTTCAGAACCCTTGCAATGGTCCACTCTTGTTCAAGATAATGTAATAAGGAGGGGAATATTGGCATATTACATTAAAATAGGTTATTTAATAGAAAATAATAAATTAGTTATTTGGGGAGTTAATCCTATAAAGGAGTTTTGTCAGTTATTTGGGCAAATAAATGGCTTTATTAGCCAATGTGAAACATTGTAATTATCATCTGAATTGAATCAATAATATTAAGTTATATCCTATGAATTAATCAAGTTTTTTTTTTGCAATCATGGTTTAATTTTCTCTATTATGCTCTCAAACTAGTGTTACTTCTCATGCAATCTATCATCTTTGAATGAGAAGCTATTTTGAGATGATTTCTATCTTTAATGCCTCCAACCTCTTATGAGACTTGCTTAATTTATAAGAATTATATTCCTTCTCATTGTCATTATGAGAATAATCTTTGATCATGTGCTATAAAACTACACCTTTCTATCTCATTTTTCGTAACAATCAAAGCATTATTACTCTTCAAATTTCCATCAATGATATCCCCCATACATTGAATACAATTCACTAGAACATGCTAGCTTTTATTACAATAGTAACATTTGAAATTTGTATTCTCTCATAGTAAAAAGTTAGCTTTCTTTACAAATGAAGTAGTTTCTTTAGTAATTGTGTGATTTTTAGCAACTCTATTCTCTTCAACAATCAAGAAAGAAATTATGATTTCTAAGCTTGAATCGATTTTTTTAAAAGTAATATAATATTTTCAAATCTTGGAGACACACTACTAAATAAAATGGCTTTTGAATCATCATCGTCATTAGTTGTAGAATTTATGCTAGAAATTTGATTAAGAATAGATTGAATGTACTAATATGTTGAACAATACTTTCACCCTCTTTCATCTTCAAGTCAAAAATATTTTGTCTAATTAACATCTTGACATTTGAATCTTGTGAGCCAAACAAAGAATTAAGACCATTCTATATTTGCTTAGAATTTTTTGTAAGATCAATATGATGGACAAATGCATCAAACAACTTGAGGTCAACCAATACAATTGCTTTTCTTATCTTCTTTTGCCCATTTTATATAACGTCATATATATCTTGTGGTTTTGTATGATTCCATTAAAAATATTCCGAAGATATTTTTTGATAAAATTAATAACAACTTATCATATATGAAAGTCATACCCTCAAACTTGATAAAAACATATGATTTCTCTATATATTAAAAAAATCCAAGATACACTTTTCCTTACCAACTCAATTTTAAGTTTCCAAATATTTGTAATCAATTTTTCAAATAACAAAGTCAATTGTATATTAGCAATAGCCAAAAATAAATAAATTTAAATAGAATGAAGTACACTTGATATTTTTATTATTCCTCTTTGAAAGACTAAACACATTTTAAAAAAAAAACATATAGCATACCTCTACCATTTTGCTACATTCCTTTCAAAGCTTTTTGTCAACATATGTTATTGGAATGTATTGTCCATGTCAATAATTGAGAGACCTTTTCACCATTTTTCACGAAACAAATTTTTTTCTTTTGCCCACAAATTCTGTCAACTATATTTATACACACTTTCGAACATCCTCATCTCAGGATTTCATTACCTTGAATTATCCTCATCTCCTTCAATATACAAATATGTATACTGTGTCCTCCCGTTATATGTTCTAAGCCCTGAATCGATTCGCCAACAACCAATTTTTTGAACATATATATGTCAATGACTCTTTAACTCAGCGTTGTAAAACTCATTATAGAATTGCAAATATTTGTATTCTTGGAACATCCAACACCCCACAGAGCCATTTTATATTCGAAACCTACTTTAAAGTATATACAAGAAAATTCAGTTGCCTGACCCAAACATTCATTCTCCAGAATTTACAAAGGAGATTTAAGAGAGTCCCGTAGTCTCTATAAACTTTATATTTATAGAAAAAATCTTCATCACCTTATTTAGTACTTAATTTGATCTACTACAATACGTTTCGCTGGCTGTGAAACATTTTTACAGGACTCACAGATCACAGCTCAGTTTGAATCCATAGTGTTTTGTTTCAGCATAGGATTCAATTTCCTAAGGCTTTCCATCACAACTCAAGGAATAAACAACTTACTGAACCATTATTCTAAAAGGATTCCTCAATACTAATTAAATACTTATGCCAGCCTCCTAAAAGACTGTAGATCTAGCCATCTATTGATTAAGAGTAACAAGTTTTAGTGCAGAACACTAGAGATAATAATTCTTAGTACCCAAGTGTTCCTTCCTGCTTGATTTGTGAATGAAATAACCCTAGCTGTGTGCATATCCACAAATACCAAACGCGCACTTCTGTTGATGACAACGGTTGGAGCAACTTCCGCAGTGAGATTTGTCAGTGTTGAGATCAACGCACTTTCCTTTACAGCAGCTTAACCCATAACCGCATGCATGCCCACATTTCCCACAGTTTAATGAATCAGAAGTAACATCAACACAGTACTTTTTTGAGCAGCATTCCCAGTTGCCGTTTGTATACCCATGAGCACGAGCATACTTTGAACAGCTTCCCTCATCACTACCACACCAAGAGTTTCTGTTTGTAACGCGGCTCTTAATTAGAAAGGTGGAGTTCAGTTCTCTGCCCTCACATCCAACATTGCTCAGAATTATGAATACAAACATGGACAAAACTAGGACCGCAACTGATAACTTACTTTTGATCTCCATTGTTCCTCAACAAGATACACAGAGGGTCACTGATAAAAAGAGTCTAAACACAAGCAAGAGTGGACTTCTAATGGCTTGTAGAAACCTGGGTTTCACCAGGGAACTGATAACCAATGTAAAACAACTTGTCAACGAGTACGTCAATTAAAGCTTCAAAGAGTTTGGGGCACTTCTTTTGATTTTGCTCTATGGAATATGTGAAGATGGGTAGCTATCGTTTGCTAAATTTTCTACCTATTATCAACATTCACAAACAACACTATTTTAAAGAGAGGAGAATGGAAGCATAGATTGTCGCTCTCTTCGTAGGATACACTGGTTATTTATAATGCTATTTACTTGTAGTTGGTATGAGTGTTCTGTTGTATTGAGTTGACCAGCATGATGGAGGCTCAATACCGCAAACTTAAAAAAATCAGCCACAATAGTTAGGCATAAGTCTCCCACAGAATACTGATCAGCAAGGCTTTACATTCAACTAAAACCTAAAATATCTAAGAATCTTATCTAGGATTTAAACAATTCTTTTACCAACATAACGCGTAATACATTTACTAGTTTAGCCAGGGCCCAGAACACTATTCGCGTACAAAAGGATCAGTGTGAAAAAGAAGAAGTAAAGTGCAGAGATTGCAAATGGCTGAATCTAATGTCTTATGAGCTGACTGACAAGTCATTTCTTAATCTAGTCATGGCTGAATTTTATTGTTATCTTGGTCTACAATTGTGTGGGGGGGGAATATTAAAAATAAAACTTTCAGTGCAAAAGCAGCAAGCCATTGACTGGCGTTTGTCCACAATGTGGAAATGTGAGTCGAATTCCGAAACCTTATTAGGCGGTACATGCACACGCACAGGCTGGAATTTTGTAGAAGTTAAAGAAAACGTTGCCTCGTGACGCTTTCGTTGATAAGCATTTACCAAAAATGGCGATTGAGATTCGATCATTGAGGTCAACCCATCTAAAATAGTGTACATTACAGCTGTTTTGATTTCGCAGCCTCTTCAAAAGCTACTTTCAATTTAACAATTCTATAATTAAAACAAAGTCAACTTATTTTAAGGCTTTAATATGTTCAGTTATCATAATGCTCACGATTCCCACAAGTAATAAGGTCAACTTTTCTAACGTAATATGCTGTACCTTAACGCAGGCATGTGAGATCTACGAGAATGTAAGTAGTCATAGACGTTTTGCTTACTACAACCTTTTATTTATAATTTGTCTACTTTGACTCAATCTTCCTATTGCCACTATCTTGTTTTGACTAAGTTTAATGGCATAAGGGAATCAAGTGTTGGGGAGTACTTATAGTCCTTCAAAGTTGCGAGTCTGGGGGGTGGGACACAAGATGTGATTGTAGGAAGATATTTGAATGGTATGGGGTGTAAGTAATTGTATGTAGGTTATTGTAATAGCAGATGAGATGATAATACAGAATAAATTTTCAGATTTATCAAAAATCTTATTTGGTTAGCATAGGTAATTAGTTGTTTTGTAGATATCTAGATAAAGATTAAGAAGATAATGCAATATATTAAGGTTGACACTAAAATAGTTATGTATAGTATGTCAAAATATATTAAATGTATTTTAGTTCTAATGTAAATGAACATTTATGTCTTTAATTTGTTTTATTATAATCGTGAGGATAGCCATTAGAAATATTGATTCATTTCCTTTAAAGTTGAATATTATTAAAAATAGATAGTAGGAGTTTAATCCTATTAAAAATCATTGTTTATAAAGTACAAATATTTATAAGGTTAGACTAGCAATACACTTGCAACTACAATATTAAACAAAAGGCTTCACTTTGATACTTAGTTTCAAAGTTGTCATGTCAATGAAAGACACTTGAAACTATAATCTTAAAGAAAAAGATTCAATTTGATACTCAGGTCCAAAGTTTCGATGTCGACATCACATGATAAAATACAATTGTGAAAGGTGTTAAATAATATGTGTAATTTTTACATTACAATTAGAAGTATGTTGCAAGATTTAGATACACTATAGGAAACATACATGTACCTTGACACAAACCTTACGCAAAAACATAATGTTCCCCAACTTGTCTATGACTAACTACTTGTATGTTAGTTTGTCAATGCAAGGTTTAGCACTTCTTACAACCAATAAACTACCATGTGAAATTTTTAACAATATAGTTTTGATAACACCTAACATTTGTTATTATGCACATGCAGATATGGTTGTCAAGAAAACTAAAACAACACAACAAAAATAAGGTTCATCTTTAGAGCTATTTTAAATATGTTAGGTAATATGAGGTCAAACATGAAGCAAGTCATTGCGTTATATCCAACTAGCCATATAGAGTCATAAGTTTTATACACCAACGATGCAATAACATGAGTCCCTTTGTGGCATTGTAATCAATATATCATTAAAGATTATAGTTCTCTTTATCTACATACATAGAAGCTAGGCTCCATATTCATTTGAATAGATAAAAAAGAATTATGGAATATTAGAATAAACATGACATAATAAGACATGAATAAACCCATATATTTCTTATGCAAATCTATAACATACCTTTGAAATATTTACAAAGATTTTATAGCATTAATAAGATTTTGTAATTGAATCACAAAATTATCTTTAGGAACACTTGTGATATCCTTAAAAAACACACAATAAACATTGATACATTCACAAAATACAAAACCAAAAAGTTTTATTCATTCTTTTGGGATCACAATAATATATTAAATAATTGGGATAAAACTTAAAATGTTACAATCTAAAAATTCCTTAAACCCTTTGTTGGAGATAAATCTTAATAGCTTAGAATCTATCGTATTCTATCTTTTTCTCTACAACTCACTTTTCCCTCTTCCTTATAAATAAAGAAGAGTCACAAGCAACCACTTGCCATAGATTACTCTCATAGTTAGATGATGAGTAGAAAGGAGATTTTTTCATTGATCTTGGCCATTCAAAAACTAATTCTTCACATCAATTGAAGCACCAACATGCAAAATGGGTCTAAAGCACCATCACGAAATCTCATCTAGATTCTCTTCCAAATCTCTCACTGGGTGTTAGAATGATAAGAAAAGCAAGAACTAAGGCGAATCTTCTACTAATTTGAGTTTCGTTGTTGATAGCATTAAACTTGGTACAGTTTGAGAAGCACTAAGTCAACCACAATGGAAGAAGTTCGTCAATTTGAAGGATAACTCCTTGATAAAACATGAATATGGGAACTTGTTGATTGTCCTATAGGATCAAACCCCATAGGTTGTAAACTAATTTTCAAAATAAAAAATAAGGTAGATGGATCCATTGATAAATACAAAGTATGACTTGTTGTAAAGTGATATGCTCAAAAGAGGTTTTTTTTTTTTTGATAACTAAAAGAGGCTATTGATTATGAGGAGTTATTTTCAACTACTAAAAAGCTTAAAATAATTAGATTTTTTTGTGCATTAGAAACATAGAAATGATAGATACTAAATGCTCGCTTCTTGTGTCTCTATCGGTTTCTTTGTTTGTCTTCTTTGGTAGATGTGGGCTACATGTCACCTCACCCTTTTGTTGTCCCCCTTTTGTTTGTTGATTGTCCTCCTTAGGGGTTTCCCTTTGGCCCTCCTAAAGGATCTTGGATGATAGAATAGAATAGACCGTTCTTCATAGATGCAAGAAAGGTCATGTGTCCTCTTCTCTCCTTGTTTCTCTTCACGTGAAAGACTGGATCTTTTTTTGGGGTTTGGGGCCCTTGTTTCCCACTAGTTGTTTGTTCTAGTCAAAATCTTTATTTTTCTAGGTTTCTTCACACCTCATGAGACCCCTTTCATCTACCTTTTTACTATTATGTAAGGATTTGATCCCTTTCATTTTATCTAATCAGAACATAGAAATGATAGAATCTTCTCCGCATGGGAATAAATATCTCTTTCCCAAATGGTGATCTAGAAGAAGTATACATGACTTGATTAGAAGGATTCATTGATTGACATTATCCACAAAATGTATGTCATCTCATTAAGTCACTTGACAGGCTTAAGAAAGCCCCTAGGGCATAGTGCATAAAATAGATGGCCACCTATTACAACATGGTTTTACTTGTAACCTCTCAAATCTAAATATATATTAAGAAGGTAGGCACAAAGATTGTCATTATTTTTTTGTATGTGGATGATCTTATCATTAAACAAGAAGCTCGAACAATATCATTGATTATTTAAAGAATGATCTAAAGAAATCCTTCAACATGATAGACTTGGGGCTAGTTCAATATTCTCTTGTCTTGGAGATATGGGAAAATAGGAATCACATTATTATTTCATAGATGAAATATGCCAAGATACTCTTGGAAAATTGCATGGAATGTCAAATTGTAGGGTTTACAAATCTCTAAATTCCAAGATTCACTTTAAGTAGATGCAATTCTCTATAAGTAGCTTTTTGGGAGCCTTATTTACTTGACTTATACTAGACTAAAGTTATGATTTGTTGTTGTTACTTTCCATATTTACATAGGAGCTAAAGAAAAGACATTGGGTTGTAACTAAGCATTCTTTTATATGTGTCCAAGGTACATTTGATTATTGTTCAAAATAATTAATTACTAGGGTAAGATCAATAATGTGTCCACTTTTAATTCTCTTCTACACTTGATTTTTCAGTTCTTCTTGTAGGGATATGCCAAGTCAAACTATATTGGATAGATATTGATAATAGAAATTCAACTACAGGATATGTTTTACATCTTAGATCTAGACCTATTTCGTGTATTTGTAATAAGGAAACTATTTTTTCTCTCTTATCCACTAAGGCTAAATATTGTATTGTATGATGAGTTGTGTGCAAAGCAATTTGCTTACATCATATTCTAGTTGACATGGAAATTATTGAAGAAAAAAAATATATCATTTCTTGTAAAATGTGGGGAGTGTTGAAGCTTATTAAGAATCCAATTTTCCATGAAAGAAAAAATAATATTGAGATTAAATATCGTTAAACTCAAGAACAAGTCTTCAACCATCACATACAACTCTGATGCTACCCAACATATTCTCAAATAGTTGATATATTGACCAAGTTTTTAGGAAAGGTAAAATTTGAATTGCATTAGAATTTTTTTTTGTAAAAATAATGTAATAAAGGCTCAAATTTTAGGCTCAAATTTTAGCATGGAATGATGTTATTACATTAGTTTATTACTAGAAAATGCATTTTATTTTATCATTCTAGCAACTGTTTATAATGACTTTTTTTTTTTTTTTTTTTGTATATCTTGTTGTTTGTATCAAATAAATATATCAAGTGATTTTCATCCTTCAATGTGAAGATTCTATACAAAATTTGACATATAAAAGGTATGCCTCCCACAATTTATTAAAACCAAATAAATAAAGAAAGAAAATGCATGTGTCTTTGAAATTAATTTTCTTATGGAAATTTCACTAGAATGATAATAAAACTAAAAATCAGTGTAAAGAGCATTAAAAGTGGATGCCAAATATGAAAATGGAATTATTAATGATAATAACCCCAAAAAATATCTCAAGAGGGAAATAAAATCACATAATAATATCAAGGCAATAAAAAATTTAAACATAATTTTAAAAGTAAATCATCTTTACTCATTAGAGTGTATTTTAGCATTTGTTAAGGGTGTAGTGTCATAAATCGTATCCTTTTAGAATTTCACATTCTATTTGGGCCCCTACTTTAGTTTTATTTCTCCTAGATCATTCTAAGTTCATTTGTGCTTTATATTATCCTATAATTAAATTGTTAAACCCACAACTTAATTGTCTGCATATGCTAATTCCAATACAAGGTCCTATGGTCTAGATCCTGACGCTTTCCCACCCCTTTTGTTGGTGCCCTTTTAAGTAGACTAGGGAACCCTATCACAATTCCTTAGTCTCTCTATGAGGGACCCAAATTCAAATGTGTGTGAATTTCATCTTCCATCACTCATTATCCAATCTTGATCTTTTCATTTGATTATTGGTTTTCAACCTACATTCAAAAATAATTTATGAACCTTATATAAATCACATCTTCTATCATTGAAAAGGGATAAGAAATTATATGAGCATTCGAATGATCAAGCAAGAACTTTAGATTTGAATATTCAACATATTGGGAAACATACTCCAATATTTAATATGCAAGTATGATTGCATGTTTGTCATATTTAGTCACCATTTTATTTCATTAACATTTATGAGACTTATCTAAAGAGCATTTTATTGCCACTGTTATGTGAAACTCCATGAGAGGGTTTTATACCTAAGGTATAATTATTTCATTTCACTATTTCCATTATCGTTTAAGCTTAGTTCTACCTCGAAAAAGATCTCTTTTACATCAATCACAATTATTGTGGATTTGGGAACACCAACATAGGGTTTGACTTAGGTAGGCCCTTATACCGAAAAACCATTCTTCCCCACTTTCATGTGTGTCTAGGTTTAAATTTGATAGCGTAGAGTCTTACAATAGCGTAGAGTAGACATTCCAAAATTTTGAATAGTCAAAAACCTTTAAACTAGGTAACTAAACACGTGTTTGATTATTTTCAATCAGATTTTCAAGAGACAAAACTACAAGAACCCTTGACTATGACCCTTCTCCTTTTTGTTTGCACAGATAGCCTAAGACTAGGACACCCAGTGCACCAATCTAGCACTTTCAAGATTAGTTTGCAGATCTAGGTTCCCTTTTGTGCCCTCTTCCTAGATTTGGCTTACTATGTTGGTTTTTTATTTTATAATTTAATATGTTTTTTTAAAATCTTCATTTTCCTATCATTAAACCTAGATCTTAAACACACACTTCATAAGGTCAAATACATTGCAACAAAAGGAACATTAGTCAAAGAGTTCAACTCTCCTATTAGGTCTATAGTTGAACCTTTTTATTGTTCCAATGATGTGCCATGGATATTTGAGATCTTAGTTGATGAATACAAAGGTGAATGTTCAATGATTATTTGATGAGTAGCAATGATAATTTATATAGGAGTGATGAGTATTTATATGTAATTGTATGTATGCTATATATGACTCAAAATAGTTATATGTAACTATATGTAATGGTGGAACATGCAATGTAATAATATTTACACTAGCATTCCCACTTATTATATTGTTCCTATAAATGTACCATTGAAACCTCAAGATTCACCTAACCAAGGGACCTCCTTAAGGCTTACACAACAAAATTTGTTGAATACATAAATTAGATACATATTTTGATACAAAAAAATTCTTTGAAGAAACAAGCCCTAAATCAAGAGAAGCTTCATCAAGCTACCTTGTGACCCTTGAATGGGTGTAGCTTCAAGGTAAATTCCAAATTTCATAGTCCTCCACTCTTGAATCACAAATTCCCAAATTATTTGACAACAATCTATACTAAGCTACATTAGAGCTCCATCAAGTTATGTGATAATCCTCAAAAGGGTATAATTCTCAATCAAAATCTCGTAAGCTTGCTATACAACAATCCATATTGATCTCATCACCAAATCCCTTACTTGTCTCCAAAAATCAAACTCCAAAATAAATGTATTCTTCATATCTATCAACACTAGCAATGTAAGCTAAAAGGAAAGAAAGAAAGTAAAGATAAAAATTCTTGTCATATGAAACACCATCTCAAAGAAAAAGGCTAAGTTGATATGATGCAAATTCCTCCATCTTCTAGTGCCACCAACTTCCAAAGACATTTGTTCGTCCTTATCAAAAAGTAGAACTAGAGGAAGTATTAAAATATCCAATAGAGGGATAAATAATAGATTCTATGTCAATCAGTCCATCAATAAATCCAAATATGATAATTAAATGGACATCATATAACACTTTTCCATCTATTCAACTCCTAGAATATATCCCAATAGATTGCATAAGCATCCCACTATGAAAGTTGTAACTGGAGAGCTCAAGAATTCCATGGTATCATAGATTTGTAATGATGAAAAAATACCACCCTTATCTATCATCTTATAACCGACCCTTCCATGCAATTAACTTATTTCAAATTTTGACCCGAAAAGAAACAAACTAACGAAATTTTAATTGCCAATCAAACTCCATTTTCTTCTCAATTTGACAATAAACCTTATTTACCCACCTACTAAAAAATTTAGGTTGGCAAAGATATGTCTTACTCTTCCAAAAATAGCATTTTACATCTAGTAATTGTTGGTAAAAGTAACTCTTGCAAAATCTTGAAAAATTCATCCAGAAGAGCATGAACCTTTTGAAAGGAAGATACCCATAGGTATTCAACCTCAATGACAACTACCTTCAAAAGTTTCATTTTGAACACTTTTAATGGAAGTAGTCCAAATTCAAAACATTCTACTTATTTATCCTTAAAAGAAAATGAAATTCTTATATCTCCCTTAAAACAAATTTCTTAATCGCACAACACTTAAAAATAATTTCAACAATTAACATACCAACATGAGCCCCTTAAGTCCACAAAATCAATATGAATCACCTTTGTATAAAATAAAAACATAGGAGGTCATTCTTGCTTCTTTCCTAAATACCACATGGGTTCTTATTTGAAATTCTCTTTACAAATATTTGTATATATTAACACTTATGTAATATATTCTTCTATGTTGGAAATGCTTTCAAAGTCTTCATATACAAACCACAATGGAGGAGTGATCTACCACTAGTCATTGTATAACGTTTTTCAAATATTTTCACAACAAACTCATTCCTTTCTTTGTCTTCTTCTATTCTTTGCACGAATTTTACAAGTGCCTAATTCCTCACACCTTTCTACACATCCAAGTCTTCTTAGAAAACAAATGCAAGCTAAAAGGATGTCAAATGCATTCAATGTTTGAATGGCAGATCCCATAGAATTTACATATAGCATAGACAGCTTAACCTCCAAATTAATCATCATACACAATGCTACTAGCCAACAACTTTTGACAAAGTTTGAATGGCAGATCCCATAGAATTTACATATAGCATAGAATAATAAGTTTGAGTGCAGAACACGAGAATTTATTTTCTTAGCTCCTCAGTGTTCCTTCCTGCTTGATTTGTGAATGAAATAGCCCTAGTTGTGTGCATACCCACAAATACCAAACGCACACTTGTTATGATGACAACGGTTGGAGCAACTTCCGCAGTAAAATTTGTCAGTGTTGAGATCAACGCACTTTCCTTTACAGCAGCTTAACCCATAACCGCATGCATGCCCACATTTCCCACAGTTGAATGAATCAGAAGTAACATCAGCACACTACTTTTTGGAGCAGCATTCCCACTTACCCTGCGTATACCCATGAGCACGACCATACTTTGAACAACTTCCCTCATCACTACCACACCAAGCATTTCTGGTTTTAACGTGGCTATTAAGAAAGGTGGAGCTCAGTTCTCTGTCCTCACATCCAACATTGCTCAGAATTACAAATATAAGCATGGACAAAACTGATAACTTCATTTTGATCTCCATTGCCACTCAGCAAGATACACACACAGGATCACAAACAGCACTATTTTAAAGAGAGGAGATGGAAGGCAAAGACTGTTAAACTCTGCATAGAATAAACTGGCTATTTATAGTGCTATTTAATTGGTGTATTGAGTTGAACAATACCGTTATCGTTGCAGCTATTTAACACTGACGTGGAAACCTTCCCTTGACAGTGCGTGCAGTAGTTAGTGATGAGTAATTTTTTTTTAGTAGGCAAATGTGGTAATTGTTCGCTAAGCGACATTTTCAACCAGTTGCACTTGCATTCCATGTGAAAAGCAGGTGGAGTATATCAAACGTCGATAGGGGAATTGAGTTGGCACGATTGAAGAAAATCAAAGAAAACTTGTTTTGGCTTGCTGGTTACGTTAGTTATCTTTTATGCTTGTCAATTATGGGGAGTTGTACGTCACATTATAATTGGAGGTACATAGAAAGAATCTAAAAGTATTTAATTATAAATAGTTTTAAAATCAAGATTTCATTTTTTTTGGGTTGAAATAAGAAATTTTTTGCTGGAGATATAGGTGATAATTTGGATATTAGGTTATAAAAAATAATTCAAATTAAAGATAATTATTGTTAACTCAAAATAAATGTGGAAGATGATTTAATTCATAGGAAGAAGATCTATATAGATGAAGCAAACAAGTGGATGAGTAAGTTAGACATGAAATTACAAGAGTTTCTTACATCAATTCGGAAATAAACAAATGTGATATACAAATTTAGGACTATCATGTGAGTGAAGCAAACTAGTTAGAAGAAAGTATGTTATGTCAAAGAGTTTAGTCCTACTTGAAATCATGACAGGTATATATATTTAAGCGTTATAATTAAGCAGAAACTAAAGTTGCTAATTGTATAACTAAGGATTGGATCACATCGTCATAGATACTAGACTAGCATATGAACAATACCTAAGGAAGATTGAGAAACAAGAACATGCTTATTTTGCATGAAAAGCATGATGGAGATTATAGAATGGCACTTTATCAGGGAGTGCACAACATAGGATCTAATATATGCATCTAGTATGAAAACAACCCAAAAGTAGAGATCCTTATTTAAGGAAACAAGGCTTAACAAAATTATATGTTATTTGATCAAGATCATCATTAAACATTTGACATCAAGAAGAATGTGAGAATTTCTTAGGGTTGCAACTCTTGGTCCCTTAAACTTCTTTGTATTTTGAATGCGATCAAAATATTTCCTTTCATTTCATTTAAGATCACTCTATGTATGCTCAATGATAACTTAAAAACAAAATCATTATTTTTTTCTATTTAGTTTTGTCTTCCTTTTAATTTGACCACCAAGATGTAGATTGACCATTAATAGTTAAGGTGTTAGCTAATAATGCTTCAATGCATAGGGGGCTATTTGGTTGACAAGTAAGAAGACTACCCATTAGTTAATTTTGTGCACTAGAATTAACATAAAGGTTACACTTACTACATTGCAAGTTATTTAAATAAAGAGTATCATGACAAAATTATGAAAAATAATAATTGTGTAGAGAAAATATGTATACAAGTTGAACCATACATTATTTTTTAAAAATGATTATATTTTATAATTGCATAGAAGTTCAATCAACTTATACAATCAAAGAATTAAATATGACAAGAAATAATAATTATTGACACTTATCTAACGTGAACACCCCTAATAATCCTATTGCCAAAACTATTACTAACATGTGTTTACTTCTTCACAACACAAAACATGCATAGATGTTGGATGTGTAGTTATCTCCAACACAACATTTAACAATTCATTTATTTTATTAAGGTAAGCATGTCAATAGGAGCATACATATCGACTACTGCATTTTATTATTATCAACCAGGAAAATAAGAGTTACACATTTTCTCAAGGTTGCAAGTAACTATCATTTAGATTACACATTTAATTGAAATAAAAAATATATAAATTCATTCAATTAAAAACATTCTTCTATGTTCCTTCATTTTTTGTGATCTTTTCATTAATGTAATTAAAAGTGGTCTCCTTAAAGAATATGGATGATTATGACCACAAACTTTTTTTATGATCTAATTTTATAAGATATTTATTTAAAAAATTAAATTATCATGTAAATTCATTTTCAATTGTTTAAAATCATTTGTTTTTATTAGGATAAACGGGTTTTGAGGGGACTAGAAACCCTATATAATAGGTTTTGAAGGGACTCGAAGCCCTCAGATTTTTCATGAATCTGGAACCAACAAAGGAATGCTGCAAATAGATACAACAAAGCTAAACAGTAGCAAAGCCATAGACATCCAAGAAGGATTAAACATTACATTTCTTGTTGCATAGAGCAGCCTAAACGAAACTACCGCCAACCAAACACAAAAGAAGACAATAAAAAACAGGCTGGTCACAACAACCGATTTAAACCACCTTATAGATCTGATAAACATAAAACAAGGGTTTATCAGGCACCCCCAGCCAAAAGTCATGGTTCTCCCAGGCTCCCTTAACCTGTACCAGAGTCTCTAGCTTACCAACTGCAAAACCTGAGCCTAACCAAAAACACAAATTGGCCAAACCGAGCCCTTGAAAACTGCCAACATCCAGCCCGTCCATGATAAAAGCAAAGGTACTACTAGCATCCGACATAGTGGGTTTTACAAGGCTCCCACAACCAGACAAAACCTAGATAATAGCATCAAATCCTGAAGGAACAATCTAGGACATGGGGTGCAGATCAGGCACCCACAACCAACTACACAAAGCAACATGAGGGTGTTGACAGGCTCCCTCAACCAACAACAACCAAAATACTCCCTCACTCCCTCTCCCCACCTCAATAGGCCAGAAAAGAGAGAAGATCAACTGCCCAACCAACTTCCTTACAACCCAAATCTCATGCAGCCTCTCCACCTCCATAGGAGAACAGAACACCAGAAACAGGGTACTAAAAGACTGGCCCAGTGGAATAGAAGAAACCCCCGTTAGAGAATAAGAAACAAAAGCACAGAGGGTCCACCCCAAAGTGACAAGCCTCAAACAAGCAAAAAACTTCTCCACCTCCAAAATAAAGCTAGTAATCCACAAAGGGAGAAACCAAACCCAAAGCCACCCAAAAATAGAGCAGCCGCTGTCCAGAAAAAACTCCACAGAAAAGGATCTCCCATCTCTACCCACAGAAGGTGTCTCCACCTCAAAAAGAGACATATTCAACAAGATAACCACAGAGAATGAGGATGGAAGAATCCAAAACACCCAAACCCTAGGCTTATCACCCACAATCCTCTCCACCTTTATAGGAAGGGAGAAAAACTTTGAAGAAGATGCAGAGACAAAAACCAAAGGCAGGGTGGCAAAAGCCCACAAAATGAACAAGATAGCCAAAAAACTCAGGGCTAAAAACCAGACAAAAAACCACACCACACCTTTGATAAGGGAAGCAACAACCATAGGAGGGATGAAAAAAGACAAACTGCCAACTCAGACAGGAACCTGCGAAGGAAGCAAGAGTCCCCCATCGAAAGAAGCAACTCCCTTCCACAACAGATAGACATGGTCCAACCCACGCTAAGAGAAAAATGTGCACATGCACCAAAAGCTCCACTCAGATCCCACACCTCCCCTCTACCCCAAGACAAGACCGCCCATCCACACCCAGCTTGGTCCAAACACACACCCCCAACCTCACAAAGAAGTGAAATGATCGCAAGAGCACCCACAACAACCTGAGAAAAGACCACAACAACCACAACTCACTCCCGGCTCCACAAACAGGCCACAATAACACCAAGATCAAGGGTCACCTCATGAAACAAAGAGGGAACCCACAAAAGCATGAGAAATAGGGGTGATCAACCCAATCTCAATGCCACACATGCAAAATCATTTGTTATCTTGTTATTTTTATTTAATTTGTTATTTTATTCTAAATAGAAAGGCTAAAAAATAATTCAACAACCCTTGTAGTTTTTAGACAGGTTTATATCATTATTCTAATAAATTTAATGTTTTTTTATTATGTTAGTAGGGAGAAGGCCCTGAACCTATGAAACAACAAAATCACAAAACAACAACAAAACCCTGGCCACAAACAACTAGTCCTAGAGAGTCGTAGTCAACCTTCAAAAATAGTCGAATATTAGCATGTCCCTATTGTTGGCATTGTATTGTCATTGATGTCAACTGGTAAGTATGTCAATCGGTATGCAAGATGTTGTTACCAACATTGGAGATTGTTGACATGTTGATATCAACCGGTAAGTCTGTCAACAGGTAAGCAAGCAAACCTTGTAAGTGCAATCTGAGATAGCATGTTCTAACCGGAAGAACAAAGAAGTGCACGATATGAAGGTTAATCAGTTAGTGTATACTGGTAGCATGTTCGGTCGGTGATTGAGTTTGAACCGACACAATCAAGTGAGTTGGATGCCGACAAAGATGTCACGTGGACTCCAGGTGGCGAACATGCAGTGGTAGGTGAATGATGCGTCGATCAAGGTAGTTGCCAACTAGGTCGGTATTAAATATCAACTGTGAAAATCATGGATCAGTTGCAGAGGATTGCGACTCAAAACAGATTGAAGGGCAGAGATTTTATTCTTTGACATTATGATCGAAGCAAGATATCTGATCGTCTTGTTCATCTGGAGAAAGAAACAGTTAGATAATTTATTGTCATCGACAAAATCAAGACTGATGAACAAAGTCTAGTTTGCTAAATATGGTAAATGTTTATAGGAAGAATAAAAATAGGATAGAGCTTTTTGCTGACTTGTTGCAGGTTGTCGATTCAAGAAGATGAGATCCGATTTGATATGGATTGAAGTCGGTGAAAAGAACCCTATGCATGTGAAGTTTGAGTTTTTGTTTTGGTGGGAAATCATGTGTATAAATATGCAGATCTAAGACTTAAGCTATGTGGAGTAAAGAAGAGAGTGGATGCTGGATGAGAAAGTGTGATTCTACCAAGTTGATTAGTTTGAGTGTTGATAGAAAAATATTGAAGTGACTGAGTGTTAGTTGAAGAGCCAACAAGGTTTCAGGTAATCGGTAGACAGTTAAAGAGTGTAACAGTTCATCTAACCGATAGTGTCTGAACCAGTAAGATAGCATCATAGAGTGAAGGAGATCAGATAGAGTGTGAGAGGAGATCTGACAAGGTAGAAACTAAGCTAAAAATATTCAAACAAAGTGAACAAAGAACTGATAGAGAAGAGAAGCAGTGTGACAGAAAAAGCGTTTAACCGACAGAGAGAATTGTTTGCAGGGGTTACAAAAATCATTTGTAACAAGTGTTTATCATTGTATTGTTTTATATCTTATTGTATTTCACTAAGTGGGTGCTCGGTGCAAGGGTTGGTGCTCATAATAGAACAGGAATTGGTGCTCCCTGGGTTGGTGCTCAAAATAGAATAGGGGTTGGTGCTCCTTGAGTTGGTGCTCAGAATAGAATAAGGGTTAGTGCTCCTTTGGGTAGGTGCCCATAAATTGCTAGGGGTTGGTGCCCTAAACATTGTAAAACTGTCCTTTCATTGTGAGGTTGGATTGGAGCACTAGATCTCCAACAACATTTCTCACTGAGGTTTTTCCCACATTGGGTTTTCTTCGTATATCTGGTGTTATGTGATGTGATCTTGTGTGTGGTTGCTTGTTAGTGCTTTCATTATCCTACCAGTTGCACACATTATTTGAAATTGTTTATAATTATTGATATCTTGTGTTCTACAATTGGTATCAGAGCCTTAGGTTCCTAGTTGGTCAAAGCTTTCTCTAGCTTTGGTAGATTCTGGTTTAAGAACATAATGACAAGGAATGAATCCTCCTCTGCCAAAGCTCCTCTATTTGATGGTTCAAAATATTTCACTTCGTCTTGTAGAAAGGAAGTCTATTTGTCCTCTTTAGCTTATGATGTTGGGATGCCAGTTGTTAATGCTTACTCTATTCCTACTAGTCCTCCTACTGATCCTGAAGCAAAAAGTAGTTATGACTGCATGCTGAAGCCATGAAGGCTATTCTTAGTGGGCTTTTTGATGATGTATCTTCAAAGGTGGACAGATGCAAATCTGCAAAGAGCTTGTGGGATAGACTAAAGAAACTTTATGGTGAAGAACCTTGCACTATTGAATTAGATTGTGGAAGCAAGAAGATTTATATAGAAGATGAATGTGCAGTTGATAAAAGTATATCAGTTAGTTGTTGTAGCAGAGATGAAGAGGAAACTCATCTATTTATGGCACAAGAGACACAAAGTGAGATGCATACATCAAAGAATGATAATTAAACTCAATCTAAAATGCAAGATGTATTTGGCAGTGATGAAGAAGTTGAAGCTGAGGTAGATCTTGAAGGAGAACTAGTGAGTGCACTTGATGAACTTTGTAAAGTGAGGAAAGAATACAAAGACTATAAGAATGCTACTATAGAGGAGGAAGATAGATTAAATAAATGTCGTCAAGAATCTAAACAAACTATTGCCAATCTGAAAGCTCAAGTTGATGATGCTAATAGGGTAAATGAAGGATCAAAATTAGATTTTGATACCAAGAAGTGCAGGTGTAAAGAGTTGGAATCAAAAGTGGAAACAAAGGGAAAGGAGTTAAAGAACCTAAAAGATGAAATAGCAAAGCTCATAGTAGAGCTTGAGAAGTGTCAAGATGAACTCAATCCGAGGAAGATGTATGATGGTGGCACCAAAGCACTGGATGAAATGTTGAGTAAATAAAAGTACTCAAAATATACCATTGGATTAGGATGTGAGGTTGGAAAATGTTCTACCAGTGAAGAATCATCAAAAAGTGACATAAATTTTGTCTCTTCAAATGATAATGGTAGTAGGCAAACTTTCATAGTTAGAAATGCTCCAAGGAAGAAGATTGACTTGACCGCTATTGCTAAAAGTTTAAAGACTTAGACTGCTACAATAAAGAAGAATAATGCATATCCAAAAGAAAAAATCAAGTTGAATGATGATGGTTCTATCAGAGATGAGAGCACAAGAAAGTCTAGAAGACCTCCTACTAGAAGAAATCAAATGATGTTGTTGCACACAAAAGTGAGAATAGGAGAAGGCCTAGACATATGTCTGTTGTAAATGAGCATCCAAGGATCACCAATAAAGGAAGAAGGAATGGAGCAAACAAGCTTGCAAGATCTCCACATGATTGGCAAAATAAATTTGTAATAATCCATCCTTCTCGAGTTATTGTCTTCTATGTAAAAGTTATGGCCATAGGGCAAGTGAATGCAGGAAAGGGTCTAGGAATGATCAAGGTGCATTTTCTAGAAATAAAAATGTAATTTGTCAAAGATGTAATGCATATGGACACAGTATGTCAAGTTGTAGAAAAATGCATAGATATGCTCCCATCTATGATAGTAGGAGTCCATTTGCTACCCCAAGAAATGTAGATGTTGTATGTTATAGATACAATAAATTTGGTCATAGAAGTCATGAATGTAGAAGAAAATCACTCTAGAATTATGGTAGACCCTACACTTCCTCCTTCAATATAAATGTAAGGTATAAAAACTATGGTCATTATGGAAGAAGTAGAGCATATGAGAAACAAAGACATGTATGGAACAAAATGAAAAATGCTCCTATAATGTCAGGAAATCAATTTGTTCCATCAACTATTGGTCACAATGGAAATGTTTGGAGAAGAAGATCAAATCAGATTGATATAAGGCCCTCTATTAATTTGTTTGGTGAGAACACAATGTGTTACTAATGCAACAAATTTGGCCACACTCCAAATTATTGTAAGGCGAGAATTGCCAAATCAAGAAAGATGAAAGGTGTCACCCAAACTGTTGCACCTGAGAAAAGAAGGGAAGTCCAACAAGTATGGAAAATAAAACAAGAGGGCGCATTCAATGCACAGGTGACATATCCTAAGGATTAAAGGAGATGCAGGATTTTAGGGGGAGCTACACATTGGTCATACCTTTTTGCCCCCAATTTTTTTGAAAAGGAAAGGATGCTACAGGTATAAACAAGACCTTGTTTAAAAGGATGCAATGGAAGAAGAGTTGCAGCAAATTGAAAAGAATAAGACTTGGGAGTTAGTTCCTAGACCAACAAATAAAAATTTCATTGGAACTAAATGGGTCTACCGGAATAAGATGAATGAAGAAGGTAAGATTGTCAAGCATAAATCAAGATTAGTGTGTAAAGGGTATTCTCAAGTAGGAGGTATAGAATTTTAAGAAGGATAGAGTTCCAACAACAAAGACACATCCTACAAGGAGATACAGTTTACTTCTTTAAGTGAAAGTTAAGAAAAACAAACCTTTACAGTTAGCAAAGCTACTGAGAAGAAGACCTATGCTAAAGTTGCTAGAAATCAACTTGTGAACCAGAATGCTCAAACTTTGAACCGAAAGGCTCACTCATTGTACCAGAATGCAGATCCTAAAGGAAGTCCCAAGATTGATAATGAAGGGCTCACTAAAGTCAATAACGTGAGTAGAAGACATCTGATGAGACAAAGGTTTGTCAGTACAAAGAGACAAGAATGGTATGTACCCAAATTCCATGGTTACTATTACCGATGTAATAAGTTTAGACATAGAATTGTTGAGTGTAGTTTGATGCATAAGCCCCCTCATAGTTTTGAAAGTAGAAACTTGTTTGCTACACTATGAGAGATGAATGTTATTGGTTATCAATGTAATGGGTTTAGTCATAGGAGTTATGAATATAGGAGAAGTCTACCGGTTTCCTACAATAGTTTTTCAAAATTCATCATTCAATGTCAATGTGAAATGCTATCATTGTCAAACATTTGGCCACATTACAAACTCAGAACAACTAAGAAAAAGGAGTCTATACCAGATCAGAGACCAGAACCAAAACCAGAGCAGAAAGGTGTTGTAGGAAACAAAACAGAAGCCAAACCGGTTTGGGTTGAGAAGAATAAGAATAAAGCAGAGCCAAGTATGATTGTACATATTGCCCTACATGCAGAAAGAAGAAATTTATGGGTTGTAGATGGTGGATGTCCCAATCACATGACCGGAGACAGAAATAAAGTTCGTCAATTTTGAAGATTGGAATGGAGGTTCAGTGAAGTATGGAGACAACTATTCCATCGAGATAAAATGAAAAGGTGTGTGACAAAGGATATAAGTTCACTTTTGACTCTATCGGTTGTTAGATAAGAAAGCAGAGTACCAGATAGATTGTTGCAGAAGGAAAAAGGACAGATGGAAATGTGTACAATCTAAAGGAATATTTATCTCTCAAACCAAGTATGATAGAGATATGTTGAAGAATTTTCAGATGGAAGACAACAAGCTGGTAACCCCCATGGTGACTGGATGCAACTTGAGCAAGGTTGATGAATCACTAGAAGTGGATCAGACCCTGTATAGATCCATGATTGGTAGTCTGTTATACCTTACTGCCTCAAGACCAGATATAGTGTAGGCAGGTATGTATGGTGGCAATATTTCAAGCTGCACCTAAACAGTCACATGAGAATGCAGTTAGAAGAATCTTTAGGTACCTACACAGGACACACTTAATTATGGCTTATGGTATCCAAAGAAAGGAGATTTCACTTTACAGGCCTACACTGATGCTGATTGGGCAGGCTGCATTGATGACTGGAAAAGCACAAGCAATGGCGCATTCTTTTTAGGTGACCGGTTAGTTTCATGGCACAACAAGAAGCACGATTCAATATCATTATCTACTGCTGAGGAAAAATATATTGTTGCTGCTACATTTTGTTCTCAGGTGTTGTGGATGAAATAGACCCTCAAGGACATTCAGATAGAAATATGTGATCCTATTTCAATCCGATGTGATAACTCAAGTGCAATCAACATTTCGAATAATCTGATTATGCATTCAAGGACAAAGCACATTGCTATCAAATATCACTTTCTCAGAGAGACGGTTGCAGAGCAAGAAGTAAAGGTAGAATATGTTCCTACAAGTGAACAAGTTGTTGGTATCTTCACAAAACCTCTACCGGTAAACACATTCGAGTATCTAAGACACAAGTTAGGAGTTTTCTCATCCGCTTTACACACTTAAATGTGTATGGAGATCTGTAGTTTAGGGGGAGTTCATAGCCATACATTTTTTATTCTTGGACCATATGCTAGACACAGGGGGAGATTAGATGTTTGTGTGGCAGTACTGGCTAGTTTGAAGCTTTGGGAAGTTGTCTATTTAGTTTATCTATCTACAAAAGTCACAATTGGTCTGCTAGGAGAAAGGGTAGAGTGGTATGGCCTACCAGTAATTGGTGTCTGAGCCCTTTGTCATTGTTGTCAAAGGGGGAGAAAGAACACAGTTGGAGATAGTGCATGTTGTGAGCCTAATTGTGAATAATATGTGTGTTGACATTAATGCCAAAGGGGGAGATTATTGGCATTATATTGTCATTGATGTCAACCAGTAAGTATGTCAATTGGTATGCAAGATGTTGTTACTGGCAATGGATATTGTTGGCATGTTGATGTCAATTAGTAAGCAAGCAAACCTGGTAAGTGCGGTCTCAGATAGCATGTTCTTACCGGAAGAACAAAGAAGAGCATGATATGAAGGTTAACTGGTTAGTGTATACCGATAGCATGTTCGGTCGGTGACTGAGTTTGAATCAACACAATCAAGTGAGCTGGATGCTAACAAAGATGTCATGTGGACTCCAGGTGGTGAACATGCAGTGGTAGGTGAATGGTGCATTGGCGAGGTAGTTGCCGACTAGGTCGGTATTAAATGTCGACTGCAAAAATCATAGATCGGTTGCAGAGGATTGTGGCTCAAAGCAGATCGAAGGGCATATATTTTATTCTTTGACATTATTATCGAAGCAGGATATCTGATCATCTTGTTGATTTGGAGAAAGAAACAATTAGATCATTTATTGTGATCGACCAAATCAAGACTGATGAACAGAGTCCAGTTTGCTAAATATAGTAAACGTTTATAGGAAGAGTAAAAATAGGACAAAGATTTTTGCTGACTTATTGCAGATTATCGATTCAAGAAGATGAGATTCGATTTGATATGGATCAAAGTTAGTGAACAAAACCCTAAGCGCGTGAAGTTTGAGTTTTTGTTTTGGCGGGAAAGCATGTGTATAAATATGTAGATCTAAGACTTAAGTTGTGTGGAGTGAAGAAGAGAGTGGATTTTGGAGGAGAAAGCGCGATTCTACCAATTTGATTAGTCTAAGTGTTGATAGAAAAATCTTGAAGTGACTGAGTGTTAGTTGAAGAACTGGTAAGGAAGGTTTAACTGGCAAGGTTTAAGGTAACTGGTAGATAGTTATAGAGTGTAACAGTTCATCTAACCGATAGTGTCTGAACCGGTAAGATAGCATCAGAGAGTGAAGGAGAGCAAATAGAGTGTGAGAGGAGATCTGGAAAGGAAGAAACTAAGTTAAAAATATTCAGACAGAGTGAACAAAGAACCGACAGAGAAGAGAAGAAGTGTGACAGAAAAGAGTTTAACTGACAGAGATAATTGTTTGCAGGGGTTGAAAAGCTCATTTGTAACAAGTGTTTATGATTGTATTATTTCATATCTCATTGTGTTTAACTGAGTGGGTGCTCGGTGCAGGGGTTGGTGCTCCTTGAGTTGGTGCTCAGAATAGAATAGGGGTTGGTGCTTAGAATAGAATAGGGGTTGGAGCTCATAAATTGCTAGGGGTTGGTGCTCCTTGGGTTGGTGCCCTAAACATTGTAAAATTGTTATTTCATTATGAGGCTGGATTGAAGCAATAGATCTCCAACAACATTTATCGCCGAGTTTTTTCCCACTTTGGGTTTTATTTGTATATCCAGTGTTATGTGATGTGCTCTTATGTGTGGTTGCATGTTAGTTCTTTCATTATCCTACCGGTTGCACACATTGTTTGAAATTGTTTATAATCACTTATTCATCCCCCTTCTCAGTGATATCTTGTGTTGTACACTTGTAACTAAACCTACTAACTCTAACTAGCCACCATCTGCCTATCATAATAACAATATTCTAGTATTCTGAGTATCATCAACATTAAACATAGTAGAAGTAGTCATCATCAAAATAAAATCTAATTTTAGAGGCACACAGGTTCAACATCTTGTAAAATAATTAAAAACAGCAACCTCTTATACCAATTAAACCACTTAACAGAAAAAAGAGTGGAATTCCTAATCATTATTAATCAATTTTCAGTTGCGCTTAAGTCTATCGATCTGAATTGCCCATGTGTCCTCCTGCATGTCTTCCCCTTCTTAGTCTACTTCCTATTTTTATTCTTTATTTTTCCCTATCCAGACACCACTCCCATAACTGCCTTATTCATCACCTCGTAAGTAATTTCATAGAGAGAACTAAAAGCCCTGCATAGATTATCAAAATTTTGTCTATAATCTTCATTTTTCAATTCCAAGATGAGAACTATTCTTTGAGATCTTTTATCTCATCCTCTACATTATTGTTGTTTTATTTATCCAATGACATTTCTTGAGAACAGGGGACCATCTCATCTTCTTCCATATTGTTGGGGGGCGGTGGGCTCTAGTCAGACTCTTCAAAGTCTTCCTCCATTCATTGTTGTCCTCCATTTCTTCCTTAAACTGTTCCTCTTGGTCTTCTTCTTCAACTTGGAAATCTTCATCCTCTGAATTGTCAGTGGATATCTCCTCAGTCTCTTCGAAATTAAGGACTTCTTGAATATTTTTCGCCATCTCTTTATTTTTAGTCTTTCTTTACTTCTCCTTCACAAAGAGCCTAATCGATCTTCTCTCTTCTGAGCTCCCATCTTTTCTTTCTTTCTCCAATTCATTTTCCTCCTCATTATTAGAGTTGTGCAGGTCCAGGTCGATTGTGATATTCTTCGTCACGGTATCTTTTTCTATTTTTTTGGCTTTCGTCGGGCTGTTTTTAGGGGTTTCCATTTTCCTTTTGTCTGGGTTGGTATTTAGAAGGGTAGCCTCCAAGGGTTCAATTTACTACAACATTAGGGTTTTTTTTACCCTTGGTATTACCTAGGGGAGTACCATTTAGAGAACGAGGTGGTTTGGATTCAATTAATTCAATCTTAACAGAGGACCCATGTTTTTTCTTATTTTTCTCTACATTGCTGGGTAAGGATAACAAACAACTATGATTCGAGGAGTGTTCAAAGGCAAATTTATACATGAGTTAAATTAATCCTTGGTGAAGTGGCGGATTGGCTCCATTAGCAATGCAGGTTTATAAGGATGAAAACAAAAATAGGGAATGTTAACCTTTTCACCATGCCTAATATGATTAAGAATTGGGAAGTGGTACCCATGTATAGTTGTGTAATGCCCCTCTAATGTAACGTATTTCATGACAAAGTAAATAATAATTGTGTAGGGTTTCAGAAGTACAGAGCGACAATACCCATTTTGGATTACAACCTGGCATTCTTCCTTTTCGAAGAACTTCATCATATATGCTTTGTAGTCATCATTGCTTCGCCTCTCCACTTTTTTGCCTTCATTCTTTAACCCAATGACCTCTGTAGTAAACTCCAGAGAAACCACAAAAGCAATGCTGCCCACAATAACAACACCATCTTTCCACGAGCTGCAAAATCTTGTGGATAAAGCTCTGTTATACACCTTCATAGCAAGAAAATAAGGGGTTAGACCTGCATTAAGGAAGATCTCCCAAATTTCTTCATTATTCTACAAGCCATCACAGTTTTTCAGTTATGTCCTTTTGAGAGGGCCCCCCATATTGATCTTTGTCTTTGCAGAACACAACAAATAGATACGTCGAAAGCAACTCACAGAGATGTTTAGATTTTCTAGAGTCACTTTTTTCCTTAAACAATACTTTCTAAAAATGTCCCTTTTTGTCTTGATGAGCTTCCTTGTCCACACATTCGAGCTCTCTTTTCTCATTATTAGAATTTAAGGCAGTACGGGAATCGAGACCACTGCCTTTCCCACAAATGATTTTGTTATCTTTGAAAAACCCCGTGAAGTAAGGAAAGAGTTGTCTCATGCATTCCTCAAGATCCTTCGATTTTATGACCTCCACATCATCCTTCTACCAACTTTTCAAGTTACACATCATCCCAAGTGTCCAAGTAATCATCATCCTACTCAGCGAATTGTAGGAAAACGCATAGAAAATTTGAATTTTTTAAATTATTAGCGCATCCAAAATTTAAAAAACTATCAACTTCCATCCTCATTGAGTAGTTGACCATGTCATCCCATGAGGGGATTACCCTATCCTTGGATAAGATCTATTTTAATCCCCTTGAGATCTCATCAAAACTAAAATAATACCATCATGTCTTCGTTAACCCCTTATTTGCAGTATCATCCATAGTTGCATTACCTTCCCTATACAAGTGTTGAACTTTTATTTTGCTAAAAGCCTTAAATAATTTTTTACATTTTTGGATAATTCCTCTTATCTCCCTAGGAGCATTGATAATATCATTTAGACAATCTACAATAAGTTTCGAGTCACCCTCCAACATCACATTTCTTCCTTTATGATGATACAACCAAGTAAGTCCCATCCAAGCCACCATAGCTTCAACTTTATTATTCACACCTCTCCCCAAATTAGCATAGAAATTTTTTATCAAATAACCTCTACAATCCCTTATTAGACCTCTAGATCTCAAAGCTCCTGGGTTACCTTTTGAACAACCATCAAAGTTGCATTTGAGCTAGCCCTCCTCAGGCAAGATCCAAATACAACTTTTCCTTAGAATCATAGTATGCCAGTTTAGCCTTAGGAGATTATGACCGATCCCCCATTTTTGTTATAGTCTAAGGTCCAACAAGGAAGGATAAGATTTAGAAGTACTTGGTTCCCTGCATTAATGATTTCTTTAATTTGTTGTTTTATAATATTGAATAACACCTTGTTGCTCCTAGCTTCATACCTAAACACTTTGTTATTCCGCTCTTTCCAGATATTCCATGCCATTACCGGGGGAGTCTGAAGCCACAAGTTTTTAGACATAGGGTGACAATATGGGGTTGAGGGCCATTGCCTCATTAAATATTTGATTTTATCTAGGAGGACCCAGTGGATTTTCAAGTCATCTAACAATGCATCTCAAAATTCCTTGGTATATTGGCAATGCAAGAACAAATGATCGATACTCTCCATTTCTTTGTAGCATAACACACATCTGTTAACAAAGGAGAATCATCTTTTATTAATATTATCAACTGTGAGAATTTTTCCATGTGCAGTTGCCCACCGGAAGCAATTGAGTTTCGGGATCAAGCCCTTTATCCATATGTTTTCCCAGTTGAAATTCTCCACCAGTTCCTCCTCCAAACTATGATAGGAAAATTTGATTGAGAAGGTACCCGAGGAGTTATGTTTTCATATCCAATCATCCTCAATGAGGGGAGAGAAGAAGGAGAAATTAGGCAAGAGAGAGGAGAGAGATTTAGCTTCCCTAATAAATTGATCCTGAAGATGGGTTGGGATATCATCTTGTTGAATTGCCACCTCTTCAAGATTCTTCCACTTAGCTTTGTCTTTTTGCTAGACTATGTAATCTTGAACCAGCTTCCAATATCTCCTGATTAAGATCTGTCTCACTATCCTGAATTGAGGTAGATCTGAAAGGGATTGGTCATGAATCCAAACATCATCCGAAAAGATGGTTTTTTTTCCATTCCCTATTATCATTCTTCCATTCCCTATTATCATTCTTCCATTATTTTTAATGAAAGCCTTAGTTTTTGCCACATCATTCCACATGAAGGACCTAGAGGGTAAATCAGACTAATTTAGGAATTTGATGTGCATTTCATTGCTGAGGTATTTGGCTTTCAATATGTCCACCTAGTCCTTTTTACCTTGAGTTAAATACCAACCAACTTTAGATAATAGCGCTTTGTTGAAAGATTTGATTTTTCTTATCCCAAGTTCCCCCGATTTGATGGAGTAGAAAACCTTGTCCCAGGTGACTAAGGATAGTCTATTTTTTCCTTAGTACCAGTCCACAAAAACATTTTTTGAATCCTCTCAATCTTCTCTACCACCTTCCCCGATATTTTGAAGAGGGAGAGGTAATATATGGGAATGTTCTGGAGACAAGATTTAACCAACTGATTTTTCCCAGCTATACTGAGCAACTTACCTTTCCAACCATCCAATTTCTTCTGAAACCTCTCAATAATTCCGTTCTAGAAGTTCAAAGAGGGGGATTTGGAAATGAGAGGTAACCCCAAATAAGAATCAGGAAGATTGGCAATCTGGCAAGCTAGGATAGTAGTGATTTTCTCTTGAAGGATGCAATTGGCATTCATAAAGAAAAGCTTATTTTTCTCATAATTTATATGTTGCCTTAAGATCTTAGCATAATTATCCAACATCCTCTTCCAATACCTTGCTTTTGAGACACAAGCTTCTCCAAAAATGATGATATCATCAATGAATTGTTGATGAGAGATAGGATCAAGTGTGGAAGCAACTCTAACCCCTTTTAGCATTCCTCTCATTCTGAGTTTCTCAATATTTCTCCCTCACACTTCAACAACTATGATGAATAGGTAGGGTGAGAGAGGGTCACCCTGTCGAAGCCCTTTTCCACTGGAAAAAGAACTCCTCGATGATCCATATAAAAGCACTATTTTGTTGGAATAGTAACGCATTGCTCAATCATGTTTATAAATTTACCCTTTATGCCAAACTTTTTCAGGTTCTCAAAGAGGAAGTTCCAAGAGACCTTGTCATAGGCTTTAGAAATGTCTAATTTGAAGGCCATAAAGGGTTTTTTTCTATTTTCTATTAAGTAGACAAGTTCATGAGAAACAATTACAACATCTAAAATATGTTTGCCTTTGACAAATCCTTTTTGATTAACATAGATCATCTTATCCAACATTGGTTTTAATCTATTGACCATAAATTTAGAGAGGATCTTATACAAAGTATTACATAAGTTGATTGGCCTGAAATCTTTAGTGGAAACAACAATGTCATTCTTAGGAACCAAGGCAATGAAAGTGGCATTGATTTGATTAATAATTTTAGCTGACTTGGAGAAGTCTTTCACTACATGGTATATGTCCTCTCCCACAATTTCCTAGTGATCTTGAAAGAAAGAAGGCTCAGGGAAAGCTGCCAGGGGCTGGGGCTTTAAAGGCTCCGAATGAAAACATAGCATCCTTTACCTCTTGGAAGGTCACCTTCTCAGTCAACTGAGATAGGTCTTTGTCGGACTGAGATAGGTCTTTGTCAGTAATGACTTCCAGGATCACATCAAGCATGCTATTAGGGTCTTAGAAGCTACCCTAGTTATTTGGGTTATTTAGACCTAGGAATTTAATAAACATCTCAGCCATCCTCCTTAGTTAGCTTTCTTATTCTATTCATACTTCTATGTTTCAAGGTTGACTGGTGGAAGGATTTTGTGTTTCTATCCCCCTCATTAAGCCATTGTGATCTTGATTTTTATTTCCAAAACACCTCCCTTTCTTACTCAGCTTGACCCATTGATCTCTTAAGTCAGTTTCCTCCCTTTTTCCTTCCTCTGAGGCTTTGCTTTCTTCCATATTTTTATGTAGCTTCCCAAGGTTTGCAATGATATCCTTTTTTTGTTCAAATATGTTGCCAAACGAGTACCAGTTCCATCCTTTGACTTTTTCTTTTAGGATTTTGAGTTTTTGGGCAACTTAGTACATAGGGGTACCACTAATAGGAACATTCCACCATTGTTCAACTAGGGATTTGAAGTCAGCGTGATGTGACCACATAATCTCATATCTGAAGGGGTAGCATTTTTCTCCCTGGAATCTTCCATGGACAAAAGAATTGCATTGTGATCAGATCCAGCTCTCGAGAAGGAGCAAGGTGAAAAAGAATGAAAGTTTTCTTGGTTACTGGACACCAAGAACCTATCTAATCTAACTTGGATCAGATTCTTCCCTTGCCTTCTATTTGACCATGTGAATCTGGAACCATTGAGGATGATGTCCATCAAACCCGTAGTCAAAATGAAACCAACTAATCAGTCATACTCTCAGAGTAGTCCTCTATGCCTCCCAATTTCTCTGAGGGATAAAGTGGTGAGTTGAAATCTCTAGCCACCATCCAGAGAGCGTTCACCTGATTCAAAATAAGGTTGGATAGAGAGGACCAAAGGGTAGCACATGGGGATCTCGCATTGGGAGCATAGACATTAATTAGGAACCATTGAAGTTGAGTTCTTAGGTCCCGCATCTTAACTATTAGTCAATCTTTTGCTAAATGAATCAGAGTGCCTTCAATGAAGGACGGGTTCCAAAGAGTAGGAATGCCTCCAGATGCACCCTCTGCATCACTGGCAAGGAAAGTAGCAGAGGCCCAAAAGGAGTCAATAACCTTCTTGAAAGTGTCCAATTTCATTTTAGTCTCCTGAATCAAAACAAATCCACTTTTTGTTCCATCAACATACATCTAAGCATATGTTGTTTTAGGGGACTATTCAAGCCCCTCACAGTCTAGGATAAAATATTCATTTGAACACAACATGTAAACAAATCTACTCACCTGAGTAGAAGAAATATCCTAACTCTGGGATAGGTTAAGTTTTCTTCCTTTTGTTCTTGGAGAGACCATCCAAGGTTCTCTGTCTTCCCTCTGCAACTTCCTAGGCTACATCCTTCATCTTGGCATCCTTTTGTGAAGGTCTCTCTAATTTGCCCTCTACACACACATCTACCTTTTTCTTTTTTCTATTCTTAGTTGTAACCTAGGTCCATTCTTTGTAATCACTCTCATAATCTGAGAGCTATAATTTCGACATGGTAGTCAGAGGAGTTGAAGAGAATCCTAAGATCTGCAAGTTTTCCCTTAAGGTTCAGAAAATCTCCATTGCTTTTCATCTTTAGGGTCTTCATCTGGTTTTTTAAAGTTATATTTTCCTTATCATGGGTAGAGTCCTTTGACTCTCTTTTCTTTGTTGCCTCTGGCTCATCTTCTCCAATTGCAATGTTCTATTGAATTGGGTTCTGAATAAGATCAATCACCATCCCCCCTACCTTTGGGGTAGTCTTTTGTATTTGGTCTTCAATATTGTTATTTATGGGAAGTGGAATCTCGCCACCCTTCTTGGTGCTATTTGATGAAGAGGTTGAGAGGTCATCAATTTATTTTTCCTTGTCCTGAGCCAAAATTTTCTTGATCTCCAAATTAGAGAAGCCTTGACCAATAGGCAAATAGTGCATCTGGTCACCATTAGGGGTCAAACCTAGCTCTTCCTTGACTTATCCATGACCCTAGGGGGTTGTTGCTTCATCCCTAATTTTTTCTTACAAGCTGTGCTAAGGTGCCTGTATCTGTTACAACTTTGACAAAAAGACTTAACATTCTCATACTCAATCAGTTGGATCCAACAACCCAATCTATAAAGGAGAGTTACCTTGGTCGGTAGCATAGAGTTAACAGCTACATTCACATAGATTCTAGAAAACAACAATCTAGATTTGGTTTGAGTGATGCGGTCAACAAGAAGGAATTTACCAAATGAGCTGGCAAGTCCCTTAAAAATTCCCTAATTCCAAAACTCTAGGGGAAGACCAGGGAGACAAATCCATGTTGTAGCCACATCTTCTAAATCCTTCCACGGGTCAAGATTTGGCTTCCATTTGCACAAGGAAAGGAAGTCACTGCTTCCATAAGCCTAGGGACCATCCATAAGGATGCAGGCCAAATCCTCTTGATTAATAAGATTGAAAAGGAAAAGTCAATTTGACATAGCATTAATAGAAATGCTGACTTTCAGTTTCCATTTAGCTACTATCCACTTTCTTACCTGATCCGACGAAGGGCAAAACACAAGGAATTTACCGACTAGAGAAAGGCTCAACTCTGTTATCACCGAATTCAACAACACATCAAGTATCTCCACTTAGTTCTCTTTGACCACACATTTTGCATGGGATACAGGAATGTTAGATACTCTCCCCATCTTATCAAGACTCCCACCACAGAGCTTGTCCATGAATGTGGAAGGTTCCACATCTGCAAAAAAGGAGTCAAAGCGGTACTGAGGCAAAGGAGGGCACTAGAAAGATTCTGCCAAGAGCCCCCCCCCTGCAACATTCATCACAGATAGCACCAGTGCGGGCGGGCATAGGCAGGAACACGGGTGGGAATTAATCATATAAATTTAATGTTAGTTTAATATAAATAATTTAATTATTTAGATATTTTGATTTTTTCTTACATATAGTGAATTAAATATTATGAGTAAGTATACATTTAAATCACTTCTTTGGTTGAGATCTAATTCGTCAAAGTCACTAAATAATTAGACATGATTGAACAGTGTAATCAAAGAACATGCCATAATAATCAACAATTAAAATAAGTCTCTTAAGTTGCAATGTAGTTATAGTGCACACAATGAGAAAATTGATCGAATTTAGTTATTCATTTAATATACCAATAAGTGCTATAGTACATATAAGTAATTTAGTTAGTATATCAATAGATCAATATTTATATTATATTATTGATTATAATAATTTCGATAGAAATATAATTGTGTTGTATTTATACAATAATACACTTAGTACAACTATGTTATATAAATTTTATTTAATTGGTATATATGTCTTTGCATACATCTTGTGTGGGAGAAAAAGTGACACTAAGCAAACATGCCCTAATCTCACTTTCAACCACACACTTGTGGAATACGAAAGAGCCTAGAGGTATCACACAATTGGCTACTTCTTCTTGTGGAAGAGAGAGCCACGGGCTACCTATTAGGATTTCTATTCCTTTGTTGTAATTGAAAGATGAAATGATGCAAGTTCAATCCCTAACCCCAAAGTGCAAGTATGAACTAATAACAAGATTACAGAATTGAACTTAAATGATGGAAAGCTGTAAACACAAGGACAAGACAAGAATGCAAATGCATACCCGGAGTTAAAATTTGACTGAAAATGTTCGAGACGGGGGCGCGGGCGCCACTGTCCTGATTCTGCCCCTGAAACTGCTCCGAAAACTGTTGTTTTGCAACCTGAAAAGCTGTCAAAATGCTGAAACTTGCTATCTGCCAGAAGGACCAGGGCGCCCAGCGCCCCTGTCCCAGGGACCAAGGCGCCCAGCGCCCCTGTCTTGGCAGGACCAGGGCGCCCCACGCCCCTGTCCTAGCTTTCTGGGCTGGAATTTGGTGTGTTGTTCTGTCTCAGTCTGCTTCTTTCGGATCTGCAACTCGCGGCGTCGTCTGAATCCCGAAATCTGCACTTATATCTGAAAAGGTGTTTTGGGCGGCTATATAGGGTTTTGCCTTAGTCAAACCCCCACTTTGGTGATTTCCACCTCCACGAATAGCCAAGTTGTATTGTAAAAGTAATGTGTGTGCAGACCTAGTGTGTGTGCAAGGTCCTTAAATGCAAGAAAGCAAACTAGAGCAACCTAGAAAGTAAACCCTAATTGCTTGTAAATGATAATGTAAATGCTCTAAATCAAGATGCAAAGTAATCTAAAGCATGAATAGAGGATATATTGAAGCTTATGCAAAGACATGAAAACAACATGAAATCATACCCAACCCTCAAGGGAGGAGTACAAGCCAATCTTCAGTCGGTAATCTCCTATTGCTCTTCAATGTCTTCCAAGCCCTAAGTGGATGAATGAAATTGATGAATGCTTGATGGATGAATGTTGAATGTTGTTGAAGCCTTCAAAGATCTGCTCTTTCGCTGCATAGAAGGTCCTTGAAAGCCAAAAATCGGATCCTTTCCAATGAAGAAAGAGAGCTCTTATGTATGAAACCCTAGGTCTTAATTTCAACTTTAGGCCGACTTAGAGATTGAATCTCCCGCCAATTTCTTGGGGTTAAGCTTTATTTTATGATTGGATCGCGCTCCTAAAATTTCGGGAAAAATGTCCGGGACCATGTTGCACTCCGGGCGCCATGGTCCCGACAACTTTTCACCAAATTTTCAGGATTGTCGGATATGATGATTTTAGAGAGAATCCCGAAGTTACAGGTGATTTCGAGATGTTTTGACCCTCGAAATCAAGCCCCCAAGTTCAAAATAGGACCTAATGAGGGTTTTTGATTAAATGATGTATTGGAAGAATAGAATGAAAGGGGCACACTTTAATGAAAGGGCCCAACTTTATGATGTGGGAGATGATGAAATAGGACCTTAGACCTAATTAATTTAATTAATTAAGTGCTAAGGGGAAATGCAATGCAAAATGCAAAATGCGCCAAGGCGGGTGCTAAACTAGGTGTGAAATTGTACCACCCTAGCAAGTGCGTACAATTTACGACGCTACATTTAGCCCCCACTTTAGCGGTCATATGAACACTACGTGCATATGCAAGCTAAAGTACAGAAAAGTAAACATTATTTGAAAAAGGATATATCCATAAGTCTGTCGAACGAAGCCCCCAGCGGTATCTGCAGTACACAGTTAGGAACCACACCCTACAAAACACACGTTAGATCACAAAATCACCTAATGCTTACTAAGGAAGGTGATGAAAATTCGAGGGTATTTAGCCCCCACTTTAGCGGTCATATGAACACTACGTGCATATGCAAGCTAAAGTACAGAAAAGTAAACATTATTTGAAAAAGGATATATCCATAAGTCTGTCGAACGAAGCCCCCAGCGGTATCTGCAGTACATAGTTAGGAACCGCACCCTACAAAACACACGTTAGATCACAAAATCACCTAATGCTTACTAAGGAAGGTGATGAAAATTTGAGGGTAGCTATATGCCCCCCCCTGTTTCGGCTTGCTAATTTTAGTGAGTTGAAACAGGGTATCATGTTTACCACTTCAAATTGTTAAAGAAAATTGATGACAAATGCTCAAAAGAAGATTTGATATGAGATCAAAAACTAATGGAGAATCATTTGGTAAGAAAGAGGACTAAATCTCAATTCCAACACAATAAAGAGTGTGAGGATTTGAGAGTTCTCTAACACAAGATGAAGGATGTAAATGGAAACAAAATGCAAAGAGAAGAAAAGAAAGGGAAAAAAAGAATGAATACACACATTGGTGATCCATGAGAAGAATAGTGAGAGAGAAAACATGGACTTCTCGCCCCTAGATCTTGTCTAGGTGATCCATGGGAAAAGGACATGGAAAACTCGCCCCTAGAGTCTGTCTAGGTGATCCATGTAAGGGAGGAGAGTGAGGAAGTCTAGCCTTATGCCGCTAGTTCCACTCAACCTCGTGCATGTGTGTGTAAGGGAGGTTAGAAGCACCTCATAGGAGTCTATGCCCGAGTATGCTACAACCTGTATATGTATAGTACAAAAGCGTGACATCTCGCTCTAAGAGTCTGTGCTCTGGTTCCGAGAATAATCACCCTGCATAAAAGAAAAATGGAGACATCTCGCTCTAAGAGTCTGTGCTCTGGTTCCGAGAATGACCCATTGCTCAAAAAGTGTAATGTTTATGTCATAAGTAAAGTAGAACAAGGATACCTACCTTTATTACAAAAGAAGATACCCCAAAAATGCAACAATGTCATAAATCCAAGCAAGAGAGTTTTGCACTCTTTAAGCAAGGATAAGATAGTTGAAAAGGGATATCTTGTAATATGTGTAAAGGAGATCCTTAGAGGAGAAGAGATCTTTGTACAAAAAGACACCTATCCCCGAGAGGACAAATATAACATCTTCTAGAATAAGACAAAGAAGAGAATAAGAATGCAATACTTCCTTCTTTTGCGAGGTGAAAGTGATTCTTAATGAAGGATGACGCTCTTTTTAACCCAATCGGGAGAGTGAATTCATTATGGATGTATTTTACCAAGTGCAAAAGAGGTTGTAGTCAAGGACTTACACCTCTTGTAAGAGAGAATCCTTGAACAAACAACAACAAATGCGTACAAGGCATAACATCAAGTAATAAAGTCCACACCATCCACAAAATAGGAAAAAGTGGATCCTTAGATAAAAATAAGGAAAGATCATTGCCCTAATGAGGACTTACACAATCTTCTAGGGAGAGATTTGAACATAAGCAAAAGAAGAGATGTATGAAATCATTCTTGTCCCCATAGGAACAAGAAAATTAAGCTATTATGTTGCTTCAAAAAAATATGATTGCACTTGAAATTGTACCATCATGAATGACAATGAGCCCCCAGTAAATGAGCTACCAATGTCACATAATGATGAGCAACATAATAGCCATTAATGTTATTTAAAGACATGATAGATTGAATGAGGTATTTGAATATGACATGCTAAATGCTCAACTATAAGTGAGATCAAAAACATGTATAAAGTGATAAAAATTGAAGAAGAAAAGTCACAAGAAATCTTAGACGAGGGATGAGTGTAATTTATTAGAGCCTTATCCCTAGAGGAAAGGACTTTATGATGAATAGGAGATAAAGATTCATGAGTGGATTTTGAAATTTGAGGGGAGTCATAAAGAGATTTGTTCATCGCCAAGATTTCCTTATGAGGGGAATGAGAGTTGATAAAAGTAGAAGATGATTTAGTTGAAGTGAGATCATCATCACTACTAAATATAGCATTCACATTGAGAGATGGTCTTTTAGATGCTTTGGTACGTTTGCAGGGATTATAGCCGAGTCCAAAGGCATAATTGTGAAAATTAGTCTCTAGAGGGACTTTTATCCCTTGTTCATGAGCACCACAACCTTTTCCATGATACCCATGCTTAGCAAAAATGCGAAAACCACGACCATAACGATCAGCCATTTCAGAAAGAGAAGGTGGTTTTTCATAAGACAAAGAATCAAACTCTTCATAATTAGAGGTGTGAGGAGAAGAAGTTTGAGAAGCGGCCACAAAATTATTACTCATAGGTTCAGGTAAGACTGATTGATCTCTAGTTTCTTCCTTCTTCTTACCTTTAAGATCTCTAGGAGGAACCCTATACTCACCTACAAAGGTGGGATTAAAATCAAGAGATCCCCAATCGTCTTCTGTGAGAACCTTCTCAGGATCAAAAGCCTTTTCATGTGTAGATTCGAGTCGAGAAGGATCTTCTTCAGGAGCTTTAGACTCATCCAAAGAATTTTGATTATCAGAGGGTGATGATTCATCCATAGGTATTTTGTTTAAAGATTCGTCATTAGAAGAGGAAGATTTAGAAGAACTCCCTTTGGAAGTAGATGTTTGCAAACAAGCTTGAAAATTAGTATCACCTATCAAGGTATATGTCTTATTGTTATAAATGAATTTAACTTGTCTATGCAATGTAGAGGGGACAACTTGCATACCGTGAATCCAAGGTCTCCCTAATAACAAGTTGTATGTTATATTTCCCGACATAACATGGATAGGAGTAGGCAAAGTAACAGGTCCCACTGTGATGGGTAAGGTGATAATACCTAATGAAGACTTAGCCACATTATCAAAGCCTCGAATGGGACGAGAGTCAGGCTCAATAAGGGATGTATCCACATTCATCTTATGCAATAGATTAATGCTACACACATTAAGGCCAGAGCCATTATCTACCAGTGTTCGTCTTATAGCAGTGTCATTTATGATAACCACAATCATCAAGGGATCATATTGATGTTGAATTTCACTAGTAGGCAACTCATCTTGGGTAAACACAATTTGAGCTTTAGGATTCATCACATAGTTAACCAAAGACACTATATTACTAGATGTATTAGGTGGAGGAACATTCAAATCTTTCAAGGCATCTTGTAACATTCCATGATGAGCAGAAGAAGTTTGGATCAAATCCCAAAGGGATATCTTAGCAGGGGTAGTTTTAAGTTGTTCTATGAGATCATATTCCTTACAAAGAACTTGTGAAATACGAGGAGCTTGAGGAAGAATAGGTTGGGAAGGAGGAAGCGAAGTTGGGATAACTGGAGGAGGATTAGGTTGCCTATTGTTTCTAGTACTATAAGTATGGGCAACCGCATGACAACTCTCTCTAGTCAATTGCTTAGCATACTCATAAGGGCTCTTAGTAGAATAACCTCCTTGCACAGTAATAATAGGTTTGTTAGGAGTGCAAAAAGAATCATTAGCATAACCACCTTGAACCACTAAGATAGGCTTATTTAAAGGTTGAGAATTTTGAGAAGGACAAGCACCTTGGACAGTGAAGAGAGGTTTGTTAGGTGTCTCATTCACATGTATCAAATTGATTGAGGATGGTTTAGAGGAATGAACAAAAGTGTTGAAAGAATTATTGATAGTCTTCTCTTGCACTAAAATCTTATCACGGATCAAATCAATTTTAGGAGAGAGACAAGGGATAGGCATTGATGTTCTAGTAGGAAGAGTAATACTAGGAAAGGTCATATCATCCTTTATCATCACAGTATCTACATGGGGAATAAACTCTCTAGGAGAAGGATCAACATTACTCTCTAAAGTCTCACTTTTGAGAGGGAGATCTTTGAAAGAAATGTTAATCATCTTGCTTTGAACTAGGGTTTCCTTATGAGTAGAACCAAGTTGAGGAGAAGGAGATGCTTTATTTTTAGAGGGAGAATAATTGAGATTCAAGGAAGGGGAGAAACTATCAAGGGAGTTTTCAATCTTGATTTCATCCCCTTTGGCTAGGGGTAAAGAATAATCTATACCTTCTTCTAATGGTTCATCCCAAATAGTGAGGTTGTTGAAAGGAATGTTTGAAGTATTGTCAATTTCGGGAAAGGAGATAACATTGTTTATTAATTCCTCATCCTTAGGAGGGAGAGCATCAATAGATGTGTTAAACTCATCCTCTTTCCTCAAAATATGTTCAATAGGGGAGAGAGAATTAAGGAAATTGCTTATTATTTCATCTTCTTTCTCTAAGGGATGCTTATGGGTAAGACCAACTTTAGGAGAAGGGTAAGCATTTATCATTAATTCATCATCTCTAGTGGGAATTTTGTTGGAAAAGGAAAGGCCATCACTAGGAAATGTAGGGATAATGTCATCTTCTTGCACAAAAGGATCCTCATGAAGGGAGTGTTTTTTAGGAGCTACAAGGTCATCAAGGGCATCATCCAACAAATCATGATCATATCTATTAAAAGGTTTATCTTTTGATTCAAAAGGAGATATCTCTTCATAGAGGGGATCATTGAAAACAACCATGTTACTAGATTTAGTGGAAGAGCTGATAGGAATGTACCCTTGAGAGGAATCATTCGACTTATCTTTCTCATCACAACGAAATGGCATAGTAACAATGTTTATGAGTTTTTGGTAAAATGAAGGTTTGGTATATTTAGGTTTCAAAAATTCATCTAAAGCTTCATCTAACTCATAATCATCACAAATATGAACATCTTGCAAATAAAAATCTGACATTTTGAAATTGCATAAAATTTAAACACACAATGCAAAGAAACACACTTTTCTTCTTTTTTTTCTTTTTAATGAAAATGAAATGAAAACACACTAAATCTAGATCTAGATCTAACAAATTCAATGCAAGAGGAAGCAATGATAGGTTCACGTCGGGTTCACCAAAATGTGTGGGAGAAAAAGTGACACTAAGCAAACATGCCCTAATCTCACTTTCAACCACACACTTGTGGAATACGAAAGAGCCTAGAGGTATCACACAATTGGCTACTTCTTCTTGTGGAAGAGAGAGCCATGGGCTACCTATTAGGATTTCTATTCCTTTGTTGTAATTGAAAGATGAAATGATGCAAGTTCAATCCCTAACCCCAAAGTGCAAGTATGAACTAATAACAAGATTACAGAATTGAACTTAAATGATGGAAAGCTGTAAACACAAGGACAAGACAAGAATGCAAATGCATACCCGGAGTTAAAATCTGACTGAAAATGTTCGGGACAGGGGCGCGGGCGCCACTGTCCTGATTCTGCCCCTGAAACTGCTCCGAAAACTGCTGTTTTGCAACCTGAAAAGCTGTCAAAATGTTGAAACTTGCTGTCTGCTAGAAGGACCAGGGCGCCCAGCGCCCCTGTCCTGGTAGGACCAGGGCGCCCCACGCCCCTGTCCTAGCTTTCTGGGCTGGAATTTGGTGTGTTGTTCTGTCTCAGTCTGCTTCTTTCGGATCTGCAACTCGCGGCGTCGTCTGAATCCCGAAATCTGCACTTATATCTGAAAAGGTGTTTTGGGCGGCTATATAGGGTTTTGCCTTAGTCAAACCCCCACTTTGGTGATTTACACCTCCACGAATAGCCAAGTTGTATTGTAAAAGTAATGTGTGTGTAGACCTAGTGTGTGTGCAAGGTCCTTAAATGCAAGAAAGCAAACTAGAGCAACCTAGAAAGTAAACCCTAATTGCTTGTAAATGATAATGTAAATGCTCTAAATCAAGATGCAAAGTAATCTAAAGCATGAATAAAGGATATATTGAAGCTTATGCAAAGACATGAAAACAACATGAAATCATACCCAACCCTCAAGGGAGGAGTACAAGCCAATCTTCAGTTGGTAATCTCCTATTGCTCTTCAATGTCTTCCAAGCCCTAAGTGGATGAATGAAATTGATGAATGCTTGATGGATGAATGTTGAATGTTGTTGAAGCCTTCAAAGATCTGCTCTTTCGCTGCATAGAAGGTCCTTGAAAGCCAAAAATCGGATCCTTTCCAATGAAGAAAGAGAACACTTATGTATGAAACCCTAGGTCTTAATTTCAACTTTAGGCCGACTTAGAGATTGAATCTCCCACCAATTTCTTGGGGTTAAGCTTTATTTTATGATTGGATCGCGCTCCTAAAATTTTGAGAAAAATGTCCGGGACCATGTTGCACTCCGGGCGCCATGGTCCCGACAACTTTTCACCAAATTTTCAGGACTGTCGGATATGATGATTTTAGAGAGAATCCCGAAGTTACAGGTGATTTCGAGATGTTTTGAACCCCGAAATCAAGCCCCCAAGTTCAAAATAGGACCTAATGAGGGTTTTTGATTAAATGATGTATTGGAAGAATAAAATGAAAGGGGCACACTTTAATGAAAGGGCCCAACTTTATGATGTGGGAGATGATGAAATAGGACCTTAGACCTAATTAATTTAATTAATTAAGTGCTAAGGGGAAATGCAATGCAAAATGCAAAATGCGCCAAGGCGGGTGCTAAACTAGGTGTGAAATTGTACCACCCTAGCAAGTGCGTACAATTTACGACGCTACACATCTATAAATGTCAAGAAATATCGCTTTTGATCTATTTTATGTATTTACAAATAATTTTATTAATTTGGTCTTTGACTTATTTTATTTACTACATATAGATATGGACACATATATTTTCTATATAACTATTTATATTGTTTAGTTTTTAATTTGGAGAGTTATTTTTATTTACTTAAGAGTTATATTTTGTTTATGTACGATATAATTTATAGTTTTAGATTTTAAAAAATAAATGTCAACTATATTATAGTTTTTCATTACATTTAGATATTTGTAAAATGAGACTTTGTGGTGTCATTATGGAATGCCTCTCGACATAACTAACATGTTAATTGATGTAGTACATTATATAAATAAAATACCAAACCTATTAAAGAAAGAGCTTGAAACAATAATAAAAGAGCATTAACAAAAGAAAATAGAAGTGAAGAATTTAAAGTTTTTGCATAAGGTTGAATTGCACTAGCAAATGTGAAGTTATTTCATTTCATCCTTCCATGTTTATGATCATCCACTAGACTTTCACACTACAAATACATCTATATAATTTTATTATAAATATTTTTACATTTTACAAATACAAATTGCTTGTGAGAAATCAACAAATGAAATGCTTTCACTAGTTAAAGCACATTATTATAATTCACATTCTTAAAATATAAATTTACAAAGAAATATGCATACACATACACATACACATACATTCAAATCCTCTTGATTCCATTTATTCAAACATAGATTATATGAGAACAACATTGTTAGTGCAGGTTGTAGTTTGTGCTTGTCTAAATTTAACAAGATGGAGTTGTGAGAAACTATTGTTTTCCTTCTAATAGATGATAAATTCATAGCCTTTCTATGAAATGTTTATGCATTGCTTGTTTTATTTGAGTTGTGAGCCAAATTAGATCTTTATATTAGCTCATTATGAGTTTGAACAGTTGATTAGGCTTCTTAGAATTATTTGGTGCATCACCTAGTATTCAATAGTTTCATTTCAAGAGCAATTCTTCCATCCCTTTTTCTCAGTCAAAGTCATTAGTATTTAGTTTAATTTTTCAGTTTCTACATATCCTTCTTACCTTTTTCCATGTCAAGATTTTCAATTAGTTTTAGATGATAAAAAAGGAATTCGACCTATAATCTGGAGGTCTACTCTCACTATAGGATACCCACAACCTGAGAGTATTCCCATGTTGCATAGGATTGTAGATTTTCCATATTTGCATCAATTGCAAATCCCTATGACAACAATTTTTGGCATGCCCGGTGGGACTATTGAACTATTTTAGTTCATAGAAGGCCACCTTCGCCTTGGTGCGAGAAGCAATATAATATCCTTTGGAGGCAAGAAATCATTGCACCTGGCAAATCGAAGTTCATATCTATTAGTTTCAAGGATCAAGTGCTGGTATATTTTCAAATCAATTTTTCCATTTTAATTTCTAGCTCTTTATTTGTTTGAACATGTCAATTTTTTATGGCCAACATGTATACCCACCTTCATATCATGAGAATATTGCTCCTTCACCCTCTTACCAACCATATCCAACCAACCAAAATGTTGGTTTTTACCCAAATAACTCATTGACAGTAGATAACCAACATATTCAATATGCCTACCACTCACCCACCCCTGCTCAAGTCCCTTGGCGACCCTAATGTGTGAGTACTCAGCTTCAAAGTACTAATTTAGTGAGTCTAAAAGATATGACTGCATACTTTCAAACCCAAATTGATGAGATTAATAGAAAAAGAGAGCTTGAGTTACAACAAGATGAGTGGTCTCATCAAGCTTATCTCCATGAGCAAGAAGAGTTGGCTCGTCGAGAGAAACTTCATAAGCAGTATTTGGTGACACAACATAGGTGATATGAAGAAAGTCTTGCAAAAGAATTGGAAGTTCAAAAAAATCAATATGAAGAAAACCTGGCAAAGGAAATAGTAGCAAAAGATGAGCAAATGAAGCTCTTTCTTGCTCAAGTTCAGAGGCAACAAGCTCAAGTAGCTTCTTGCATCCCAAGTTTTAACCAACCGCCATTTAAAGTTGCAAACAACCTATGGAAGAAGAGGTTCATGAGTACAAATTTCCAAGTTTCAAGCAAGGTGACTGTGTTCAATATTCAAATAGGTCTTCCAATGTTCAAATCCCAAATTTTAGAGATAATCCTCCTATGCAAGTAATTACAAGGGTTGAAAAATAGACCTTTATTTCTAAGGATTAACCCATCGACCTTGAGTCAAATCAGTCCTTAACCAACCAAGAAAAACCTTCCCAAGATGATTCCATATATCAAGAAGTTTATATACATCCTTTAGATCCCTTTGCAAATTAGCCTTCCTATCCTAGCATCATCCATCTTTGTCCAAGAGGCCCTATTGTATATCAAAAGAGCTGGTTTGTTGAACAAAAGGAAGAATTTATTGAGGTAGAAAATTTTTGTTTTCTATCAATACACCTACAAATGAAGTAGAAATAGAAAATTCAAATATATTGCAGGTAAAGATAAGCATGTTTATCTAGAACAATAGGTTAATGATCTATAAATAAGTGTTGCCGATGATTCTCTAACTATTTTGTTTGAAGAGTTACTTTCTTATGTTGAACAAGAAGATGAAATAGATCAAGTTGATAGGGCGTTGATCCATCAAAACTCAAATGAAGACAACCTGTTTTTGAAGAAGGAAAATGCTGCCTTGAATGAGAGTATTCATCAAGATGAACAAGATGAGGAGCAAGAGCCTGTTTTCAAAGAGGTTTTTGAGAAGAATAAGCAAATAGAAAAGATTGAAAAGAGCTACAATGAAGTTAAAATTAGTTAATTTCATACAAAGAAGTGAAGAAGATGTCGAAGAAGACTCTTTTTGGGATGAGTTGGACGATTTTTGTTTAAGTTTGAACATTAAATCAACTTCTCTCAAGGAGCAAATGCACAATCAGTATGAAGAGAGTCAACAAGAGCTAGGTGTAGAAGTAGCCATGTTACCAATTGAACCTATTAAGAAGAGGGTTACTAATCAATAAGAGGTTATCAAAGAAGCATTTCATGAGCAAGAGGCCATCATTGATATTCCAAAGTTTGACCTTACAAGAGGCTGTCGTCTCAGACACCTATTGACAATGGAGATCAAAATGACAACATCTCTCATGCTTCCACCAAAACATGTAGTTGCAACTAAAGTGGAACAAGCTCCAATCATTGGTTGCTTGCATTATTAGCTCAGTGGAGTGATATTGTTCTTGTCCTTGAGTCAAGTTTCCAGCACATTGCAAAGTGCCTCTTCATTCATCATCTCTTTTCATTTGTTTATCAACATGTAACTCATCCAAAGCTGAGAAGAAAAGGAAGTTATTTTTCAAAACCAGTCAATGGTTTTGTTTGAGTCATCATTTTGTTAATTAGTATAGGAGAAATTTAGTTTTATTTTCAATAAGGTGCCGAATCATCTTGTTTCAGTCAATGTTAGTCTACCTTGTTTCCTCCAAGTGCTTGTGCACAAGTTTTAATGGTAATTCCTTAGTTTTTTGTAGTAGTTTTCAGTCATGTTTGAGTTTGTAGCTGTCTAGTTCGAGTTTTTAAGTGTTGTTCTATGTTTCTAACAACAATGTCTAGTTAGTTCAAGTTTGATTTCTGAGTTTTTAAGACTATGTACCCAATGGATTGCTTAAAGCTACTGGTCCTTCATTGTTCAACATGCAAACATCCCTGAGAGTTGCCAAAATGTTATCCAATTCACGTTATTACGTTAATTGTGCATTTTAGGTCCGTGCATAGAGTTTCAAACTTCATTTTTTGGTCACATATTCAAGATGTTTTGTGAGTTAAGTTGAGAGAAAGCATTAAAAATTGTGTAAAGTCTTCATTTTTACAAGCATGTTGTAGATGAAGTCTTGAAGTAGTGGGATTTTTCTTTTTAAGTGCTTTCTTGTCATGAATATATCAAAGGAAAATTCCAAAATGTTTGAAATATTTAAAAGTGGTTTGGACTCATATTTACCTTTAGAAAGCCTCATAATCTGTAAGCTCACATAGCCTCAAGGCATAGATGAAAATCTTTTAGTTTATTCTCAAAATGTTTTGGAGGCAACCTCAAAACTCAGAGTTAGCTCGTGGTAAAAGGTCTTTGAGTTAGGTCTTAGTTGGAAAGCAGATTATAGGGAGTTTGAGGATAAGATCTACGTGGCATTAGGGTATACTCTTGGTTATAGAAGGAGAACTCTTTGTTGCCTGAAGAGGAACTCCTTGTTCAGTAAAGAGAATGAATTGCAACAACCAGAGGAGTTAGGGCTTCAAGGAAAGGGAGATTGAAGGAGCAGTTTTCAAATGCATGTGCAGATATATACGTGGTAACATCAAGTTAAAGACAAGAGCAATAAATGATAGTGAGTAGCAGATGTAAGGTAGGGTTTCCACGTGCCTCGTAAACCTTATTACATTTGCACATCCCTTTCTTGTTATAGAGATTTTTGGTGAGAGGAGTAGTTTTTGTTAAGTTTACTCTTGCTTCCTCTCATTTAAATTTTTTACTGTTATGTCAAATGTGTGAGCTAAACATCTATCATGTCCCCTCCTTGATCATTATGTAGAGCATAAATGAAACAATAATTATTATTACTTAATATATTAATTATCCGCGAATGATTATTTGAAATTATTAAATATTTATTTATTAAATATTATTATTTGATTAATATTCGTTGATAATAATATTCTGAAATATCCAAATAAAATAAATTAGCATTATATTATAAACATTAACAACATTAAGAATATTAAGCAATAAATATTATCAATGTTTATTTATTATTAATATTTACCTATTAATTAATATTTTTTATTTGATGCTATTATTATTTAATTGTTATTATCAATTAATAAATACTTATTTAAAAAAAGTTCATTTGTTAATGAACTCATTAAATGTATGGGCCCAAGGATCCCACGTAACCTTGCTATTAGAAGGTGGTGACGCTTCCTTGAGTCACCACTTCTCCCTATATTATACTAAAGCACAAGTAATATTAAGGGTAAATCATGGGAGAGTAATCCAGGAGTAAGTTAGAAACTTATGAAGGCAGTGATCTTGGTCAGAAATTTGTTCGGTGGCAACAAGCTTATGATCAGTAATAGAACAAATATACAACGATGACTATAAGATGGAAAGCAAATTGAGCGATAATGTTTTACATAGAGATCGGGTTTGTTAGAACTGACTGTTATAATTGCTGATCGCTTTCAATATGGAGTATTACATTAACATCGTGGGTCAATCCTCCATAATTTTTATGACAACACAAGGTACAATTCCAATAAGAAAATAATAGTGATCAATAAGATAGTAGTTTGACTAGTCAGCACTTATTAAGAAAAAAGACACATTTCCCTAAATCAGCAATTAAGTAATTAGTATGAGACGCGTTTCCTCAAGGAAAGATTACTCCAAAGAGACATGACTATTGGAAGGTATAAAAAGAGAATGATGGGAAGAGGGAAAAAAGAAGGATATATCATCTACGATCATATTAGAACAGAACTGTTATGGAGTTACAGGGAGTAACATTTGTGTTCTTGGTGGTATGCATGGGATGTGCTTAATATGTATGCTTAATATATGAAGCCTGATAACATTCTTATGCAGAATTTAATAGTAATATAAATTTAGATAATAATTATAATTATAATAATAATAATAATAATAATAATAATAATAATACTAATACTAATACTAATACTAATACTAATACTAATACTAATAATAACAACAATATAATTATAATTATTATAATGTTTTATAAGTTCCTCATCTGCAGTAATATAATGATAATATCTGAGAATAAATAATGTATATAAATATATATATATAAACTATATGTATATTAATAATAAATATTAGTATATAAATTAGATGGAATGTTTAAGAAGAAGCCTATGTTCTTGTTATCATTGATTGGATTCATGTTAAAGATAGTTTTGTCTCCTAATCAATTTAGTTTAAGCCAAAGTATGTCGAGATGGATTAATTATGGTTAAAACAAGCCTAAACTTAGTAGGAGACATTACAAGTGATATGACAGGAAGGGAGACGAGAGGATAGCAAGGGGACTACGGTCTAGGAGCTTCAACAACAGACTGCAGACAACGACAGGTAAGTGATGTTTGCGGTTCACAGAGGATATATATGTGTGTGGACGTGTGTGCCACACACACACACATATAGTAATGAATATTTTAATACAAGTTAATGAATAGTTCTAGATATATGTTAATGAATATTTGTGAATATACGATAATGAATAGTCATGAATATATGTTAATTTTTAGATGTTAATGAACTTTCCTAAGAACATGTTAATGAATATTTTCTGAATATATGTTACCGAATACATGTTAATATAGGAATATGTAAAGGTAGATTATGGAATGAAAAAGATAATGAATTGTAGAATGTAATATGAATGATGTGGCTATATGATGGAGGCTATTGGGAAGAAATTCCCTTAGTCTAATGCAGGGGTTATGATAATCCCTATAGGCAGTATATACTGAGTATCTATATGCATATATGTTATGGCTTGGTTGATAAAGTTCATCCAAGAAGAGACGGATCTGGCCGGTCCTCTCTGATGGACTTGGATGGTGAGATGCATCATCCAAGGCAAGGAATCGATCATATATGATGGTCTTCCTTGGCATGGCTTGGGTGTAAGAAATTACATCCAAGACAGGAATCAAATTAACCTTCGATCTCCTGGATGTCTTGGGTGTAAGAAATTACATCCAATACAGGAATCAAATTAACCTTCGATTTCCTGGATGGCTTGGGTGTAAGAAATTACATCCAAGACAAGAATCGAATTAACCTTTGATTTCCTCGTATGACTTGGAACCAAGATGGGTTCCAAGAAGACGAGCTACACAGCCGCCTATGGACATGTCCCATTATTGCACTCGTATCCTTTTTATTAAATAGGAATTGAGATTAGTGTTAATTAAGTAATGGAAGTTTAATTGCAAATTAGATTAGTTATATATTTGTTACATTCTAACAGTCTGTTTTGCAGGTCAATGATCTCTAACTAGTAGGGACATTACATCATCGCCTTGGTTAAGAGTCTTTTGTTGTTAGAAGAGTTGTGGCTAGTCCATAGGATGTATGCACTATTTTGAAGATGCATTTTTATTGTCAAAAGAGATAAAAATAAAGCAAACCAATGCACAAAGAACCGTGATAATCAATATATTTGTGTAAAATGATGTAGGCCATTGTTTATTATAGGACAAAGATATGACATTTCAAATTTCAATTCAAAAATGCAGTCGTGATTCTAAAGAATCCAATAGAATCCCTCTCTAATGGCTCAACGAGCAGTCCCATGACATTGTAGCAGTAAAAGGAATGGATGATCCTTCATGGTAAAAGTGTATAAACTAAAGATTGGTGCAGGTCAAGGCACAAAGATCAATCCACGTGGGAAGTATATTTAAAGTGCATTCAATCATACCAAAGGAGATTGTAATCAATCTTTTGAAGGTTTTGTAACAGTCCATTCATCTTAAGAGTTGACTACAAGGTGTTTGTCCCAATACCCTGTGATAGAAAAATCAGAGATAAAGAGAAATATACAGAAAATAAAGGCTTTCAAATCAGATCGACATAGATTGCAACACTCAAGTTTGTAGCCCTCTACACAGTGGTAGAAGAAATGTGCAACATATAGGGACATGTAGGAGTGACAAGAAATCACTATTAAAATGCAAAGAGGCAGGTCTAGAGTTTCAGTCTTAGACCATAGGGCAGATTTACAAAGCATTTTAAGGGTATAGTTGCATATGTAACAACCATAGGACTGTCAATACATAAGAAGTTATGGTGCAAAGTATGGACCAATGAAGCTAGACCATGTTGAGTAGACATATGAGTATATTGTAGAACAGAGAAAGCTTTTTGTGACATTCATGACAGTCCAATATGTTTTGTTGCAACATTCACCAATAGTAAAGGTAGTGAGTAGTGATTAAAGACAGTTTGATAGCTCATAATCAGAGTCATTGGAATCATATAAGGGGTCATAGAAAAATGAAAAGAGTTTGATAAGGAGGTCTAGAACAGTCTTCAGGATACAAAGCGAGCTTTGTCTCAGTCAGTACAAACACAATAAAAGAAAGAAGAATAACTACATTCATGAAGAAAAGGCAGTGAATAGTAGTGAATATTTATAGAGATAAAGGAAGGGTTGATAGCAGTCAAAGGCGTAACACGTGACTGTCAGAACAGTCATAGTTTGCAGCACGTGATAGTCACTTTAGAAGGTATAGTGCTTGCAAACCAGGAAATAGTACCACATGACAGTGATAATAAAAATAGTGAGGAAGCTACAATATGACAAAGGTCTTAAGAATGGATCATAAGCATAGGGCTTAGGCCTGAGTTCCCTTTGTCCTTAGAATAAAAGCCACTGTAAAGTACCAAGATTCACAAAACAAAGCAGTGATTTGAGTGACATCACAGTGAAAGAACATGTGCATCAAAAGATATAAGAGTTTTAAAGACCTTGTAGTGGTCTCACATATGGTGAGCAGATATGTTATTGAAATACAATATCAGTCATAGTAAATGAGATGACAAGATGTTAGTGAATTAGCAAAGCCTTATTTTGTAGTCAATCTGTCAATACACAAGGTATCAATTCAAGAGCATGGAGAACAAAAACAGAGATATCCATATCAACAGAGGTTGATAGCAACATCTTATTTGAAGCATATTTGAACTCTTCTAGGCTTTTGAAAGAAATTCCAAAGAGACTAACACTGTCAAGACGGTTTGATAGCTCATAGTCACTGTCATCAGTGACATGAACAAGGAGCACTCACAAATACAGTCCTAGGAGTCATTGTATTTCAATGAGACAATAGCCAAGGAGGAAATCTAAGGGTATTAATGTCATCAAGACCATGAATAGCAGCCCATTTTTTTACGGTAAGAATATCATGGAAGAAAGTATCTCAGACATCAAAGAATGCAATTATATGCTTCACAATGAATACAATCCATGAGTAAGACAACCCTTTTGACTGCTAAAATGGTCTCATAGTATTCAATACAGTCTAAGGCAAATATAATTATAATCATAATATCATGGAAGAAAGTATCTCAGACATCAAAGAATGCAATTATATGCTTCACAATGAATACAATCCATGAGTAAGACAACCCTTTTGACTGCTAAAATGGTCTCATAGTATTCAATACAGTCTAAGGCAAATATAATTATAATCATAGTGATAAAGACTGTAACAGAGAGATATGGTAATCGACAAAAAGACAGTGAGATGATAAAGTATTGTCACTGACAGTGAGCGGCCTATTGAATGTAGCATCACAGTCACGAGGAAATAAAGGACAGATTTGAGATGTGATGAAAAGTAGACTTCAAAGTGTTGATTAAGATCATTGAGTAAACCTCTACATTAGCATTCAAGAAAATTTCAAGAAAAAGTTTCTAACAGTGGTAACAAACCAATCCATGGTTGGGAGGATATTATTGTAGTAGCTTCAAAGTGCATCAAACTCCAATCACCAGTCACAGTATAACAGGGATCTTGTTCACTGTTAAGAAGGACAGCCTACTGGTAAATTACATAATAATGATGATGCATTGTTATGACAATACTATGCATCATAAAAACCTCTTATACTAGCGAGGACAGTGATATTCATTCTATGAAGGTAAAACAGTGTACAAAGACATCACTAATAAGATCTTTACTGGCAAAACAAAGGAATGATATAACCATTGTGTCTTATGACAGTAAGGATGGTTGGTAACCCTACAAACAGAGGTGTGGACCCGTGTACAAAACTAATAGTGCAGTCATGCTAATATTTTATTTTTCAAGGATGCTATATAAAAACAATGGCCCCAAGAACAGGGATCTTGAGAAGATTCCAGGATCTTGACAGTGATGTGACTATCTATATAAATATAGTAAAATACAGAGATCAATAAAGAGAACGGTGCAGTGTAATAGGATATTTTTGAATTTCAAAATTTGAAATTGATGCCCTAAAAAAAGAGATTTTGTGATCTACAACAGTTCACTGTTAGTAAAAGACCTCACATGGGTTATGCATCATTCAAGGAGGGTTTTGAGGTAGTTGACTACAAGTATCTTCCAGTTTTCACCCCCCTTTTGTGGGATTTTCTAATCTGCTCGACCCAACAAGTGGTTTTAAAATTCAAAGGTTGTTTTCATCCTGATTTCAAGGAGTTAGTTGCAGTCATGTACCTGATTTGAAGAAATCTCATAGCCACCTCATCTCCTCTTGAAGTCTACTCAGTTGTTCACCACAGGTCAGCTCAGTCAGCAAGAAAAAGCAGCCAAGATTTCAAATTTCAAATATTTTTGGAGCCTCTTTTTGATATAAGATTCTTCCTCTCCTTCATTCGAAGCTAGTTCTTTTCTTTCTCTCAGCTGGCAGTGTAGCTTTTGAAAAGATCTTTCAAGCTCAAGAAGCATTGTAACTCAGTTTTAGAAGTATTTTCAGTTTATATTACCAATTCCTTTTAGTTTAATGAAAGATCAACAGTTGTTCCTCCTCTATGATTCTTGTCTACTTCTTTGAATGAATAAATTGTGTTTTTCTTGTGATTTGCATTCAAATCCTCTTGATTCCATTTATTCAAACACAGATTATATGAGAACAACATTGTTAGTGCAGGTTGTAGTTTGTAGATTGTGCTTGTCTGATTTTATCAAGTTGGAGTTGTGAGAAACTAGTGTTTTCCTTCAAACAAATGATAAATTCAGAGCCTTTCTATGAAATGTTTATGCATTGCTTGTTTTATTTGAGTTGTGAGCAGAATTGGATATTTATATCAGCTGATTGTGAGTTTGAACAGCTGATTAGGCTTCTTAGAATTATTTGGTGCATCACCTAGTAGTCAATAGTTTCATTTCAAGAGCAATTCTTCTATCCCTTTTCTTCAATCAAAGTCATTAGTGTTTAGTTTAATTTTTCAGTTTCTACATATCCTTCTTACCTCTTTTCTTGTCAAGATTTTCAGTTAGTTTTAGGTGATCAAAAAGGAATTCGGCCTATAATCTGGAGGTCTACTCTCACTATAAGATACCCATAGCTTGAGAGTATTCCCATGTTGCACGGGATTGCGGATTTTCCATATTCATGTATATGTATATGTGTGTGTATAACTAACTTGTTAATTGATTTAGTAAATATTATATTAATTAAATATTGAAACTATTGAAGAAAGAGCTTGAAACAATAATAAATGAGCATTAAAAAGAGAAAATAGAAGTGAAGAATTTGAATTTTTAGGATAAGGTTGAATTGCAGTAGCAAATATGAAGTTATTTCGTTCAATCCCTGAATGTTTATGATCATCCACCAAACTTTCATAATATAAATATATCGAAATAATATTATTATAAAAAATTATACTTTTCGCAAATACAAATTGCTTGTGAGAAATAAACGAATGAGATGTTTTCACTTTAAGTGCATTATTATAATTCTCATTCTTAAAATACATTACAATGAAGTATGCATACATATTTATACACACATACGTGTACACACACATATAAATATACCTATACATGTTCATACGCATATACATATATATACACATATATATACACACAAAAAAATATGTAAGTGTGTATATATATACATCTATACATGTATACATATATAAACATGCATATATACATATGTATGCATATGTATGTATGTATGCATGTGGGTGTGTATATATACATGTATACACAGATATAAATATATAAATATACATGCACACACAGATATTAACCAACAACTATTTTTATCAATGTTTTGGTGCATGTTAGATGTAATACCCACCAAAATACCCTAGAGAAAATACACCTAAACTAACTACAGATAGAGATAAATTTTTTTTTAAAGCTCTTCTACTAAACAAAACATACATCTATAAAATTCATCTACTGCATATCAAATACATCATCTACTAAATGAATCATTACAAATTACATCTTTTGCCAATTACAACCGAGCATAGAACATGATAACACAACTACGCAAGCGGAATAACACATCATATCATTATTTCCCCTAGGGTATCTCAACGTCACTACTTTTAAGAGTAACATCCTATAAACTAAGTTCATTTTAGAGCACCAATCCAAACGTTCCAAATCCCCATCATTACACATCCATTCTATTCATAAAGAATCTAAATGCATATCCTTTCATAAGATAGTACTAGATCATAATCTAAGATTCACAATGCTTAACAATAGGATTACTAACATATACAAGTACATGAAGTATAACATCAATGCTTAAATATTATAGGTGCATGATGCCACCTAAGATACCTTTATCATTTCCATCTAATCCATACATAATAGCATCTCTTAACACATACCATATGAAATGTCAACAACACACTATTACAATTTTCATTCTACTTCAATCTCTAAGATCATCAATGCTTCTCATTCACAATCTTACAAGAATCATCTAACTCGCAATGAAATAACATATCCAAATCTATAAGTGGAACTAGATCATTTATTAAAGATACATATCATCACATCAATATTACTAATCACATGCTCATACACAAATCATAACAGCAAGTAATGACCCTTCTTAACACATGATACCACCAAGATTCACACATAAATAATCTAACTCAAACCCATTTCTAATGAACACTTCCACAATATAGATCACATGGCATAACATTATCATAATACATTCCAAGGTTATAATATTTCAATGTTATATTACAAGATATTATGAATGAGAAGAGCACATATTTTGTATCCACATTTAGCAAATCATCATGATACAATATTAACCCTAATGGATAGAAATCAGCTTCATAACTCAAACACATAATAGATAATCATTGAATCCATACAAATCCACAAATACTCATTCATTTGCATATCCCAAGAGTAACTGACACTAAGGATTAACATCCTTAAAATCAAGGCATACAAGATCATTATTATTTTCACTACCATCCACATGAAGAGATACTAGAAATCCAAGTCCACGCACACAACATTCAAAGAAGAACATCCCAATGGAAGAAGGCATCAAACCACCTGACCATGTGGAACCAAATAGGATCCACCCCTATGCTAGGAGATGACATGGGGTTCCAACACTCACTGAAGACCTAGGATGACACCTAACGACCATGGGGCTCAACATAGCACATAATGAACTCAACATAACAATAATTACATGACAACACAAGGCTGAAATAAACAATAGACTCTCCCAGAGGTGTACAATAAAATCATGGCATAGTCACATGTAGGAATGGAGTGTCATCACATGTTGTCCTCGTATATAAGGGAATATGGCCATCCTTACTAGTCACACTCCTATGTGCTAGCCTCACAAAGAAGGTAAATATGCACCCATAGTAGACATGTATGCTATCCTCACAAAGAAGAGAAATCCATACTCCTAATAGACATACAAGCTACCCTCACAAAAGAAGGGTGAAAACAATCCCTTAACATACATGTGGAGCCATCTCAACCTATTTGAGTAGAAGAGAGATTGAATTTCCATCTCATATGGATCAACCAAATAGAATTATCTTATTAGGTGAAACCCAAACCCAGTCAATTATTACATGTTATCACTGAATTACAAAGAGGAAAACTCCCATTGTGCCTTGGCAGTCTAGGTGCCAAGCAACCTAACTCACGTGACCCTGGTCATCACAAGGAAGCCCACTCCCCCTAATCATATGCCAAGCCATAGAGTAACACATAAAATGACATCACAACACATGAAAGAATGCTCACAAGAAGGTCTTCAATAATGCATAACACCATTGAGAACATATTGCACATAGAGATGCATACATATGATCTATTGCAAGCATAGGGCCTTCATAAATGCCTCATAGGCTAGTGCCAAAGCAAGAACATGAAACACAAGCGCATCATAAACTACTGCAAATCCTCAATAGCGAGGTACAAAATATCCCACTGGAGTCATAGAAACAATCCTCAAATAGCAAGGCAAGAACCTCTTGCTGGAGCGAACTTTTGCATAAGGAAACTCCTCAATGGTAGGGCACGATCCCACTTATCGGAGAAAAATATATGTCATGAAACATTATGGAACATCATGAACCAATCAAAATTACTCAACACAAACTTTACATGCCTCTGGGAACTCACACAATCCATACTAGGACTTTACAACACTAAAATTGACCTTTATGGGCTTTCCAGAGCAATTTAGCTCTCTTAGTATGCACAATGGCATTCCTGGTTTGTAGGGTGGAGTTTATGGGATATTGGCTAGTGTTTCTAGTTCATTCCATAGCATTTTTGGTCCATTGGTCAGCGTTTTGGGTACATAGGCCAACTTTCTCAATTTGTATGTTAGCTCTCCTGGTCAGTTTGTCAGCTCTCTGGGTATAAACAATGGCATTTCCGATATGCATAGCAGCATTCGTGGTGGATAGGGTGGCATTCTTGGCTAGTATGGTGGCGTTTCTAGTTGATTTGGTGGTGTTTCTAGCAAGGTATGCAATATCTCAAGTTTGAAGGATCCAAAAGGTAAAGTAACTGCCCAAATTGACTTAGGAGACAAAAACAACCTCAAGGACATGAATAGGAGGTAGGAAGAGCATCAAAAAGCATATACACATGGTTTATGCATCAAACGCAAATCACAGGAATTAGTTTGCAACTCAGTGGATAAGCAACTTGGCCAAAACTGCATTTTTGGAGTCTAGGCACATGGGAGATAACTCTAACTTTGCATAGGCCAAATGGACTTAACAAATGCAACTCCAAATACCCAAACACACTTGCAACATGATTACAATAGACTGAAATATGCCACAAATAGTCACAGGGAGCTTCATGAGCTCTTACATAGTCATAGAAGCACTCAAGACATAGAAAAATAGCCCCTATTACAACCAGGAGTTCACAAGGATTACAATACCGAAATGAACATTCAATAACAATAAGAACATTCTACAAACACACAAAAAAAGTAAATACATATATTCATTTATCCACCATTCACTTACACAGACAAAACAACTCAAGAATCTCACTCAAACATGAGGAGCAATATGCAATTTCCCCATTTCATTCATTTAATTACAAAGGATTTAAACTATAATGTCTTTCTTTTCCCCATCCATTCAACAATCACAAATAAATCATTTTCACGGGAAGACACAGAGAAGACAGAATTTTAGAAAATCTAAAAATGGAAGAACTCCAACCTGGAGATCACAAATCCAAGGATGAAAACTTAAGAAGAGCTTCCACAATCCAAGCTTCCAAAATCCAAATGCAAACCAAGATCCAAGCCAAAATCTCAAAGCTTCAATCAAAAATCTCATTGACTAGTAACCCAACAACCATCCAAAAATTTCAAATAAACATAAAATACACAACAAACTATGCAAAAATCTCAACCAATCAAAATAATCCAAAAATCAATATTTCTTACCTATCTTGTATAGTTACAAGGTAAGAATATTTTATTATATTTCTTACCTATTATTCCAAATTCACCCAATCAATTAGGTGGGTAGGTAAAATCAGATTTATTTTATTTCTAAACCTCCCAAGCATAGTAAAAGCAAAATGATAATATTATTACTTTTTAAGAGCATAGAAATAGAAATAGGCTTTATACTTTTATAATTTTTAATTAATCAAAATCAACTTAACAACTATATCTAAAATAAATTAAAATAAATCAATCATCAACAGTAAAATCAAAGGATAAAATTAATTAAATAAAACAATACTCAATAAATCAATTAAATAAATAACAATCATTAAAACCCAAAATAAAACCAATTAATTAATAAAACAAACATTAATAAATTCAATAACAGTAGATCAAATATCCATTAATTAATTAATTAATTATAACTTTATTAATTATTACTCAACACTAATTAATTAATTAAATAAAAATTATCCAAATATAGGATAATTAATCTAATCCATGATAAGCCATACACACAGACATAACCAATTGCACATAGATAGAACAAGATACCGACTCAAGACTGGACAACACTTACACCCGACAAGACTGACAAGGTGAACATACTAGACCATGAGTAGGTGAGGGAAAACCAAGTCATCTTCAACAATTGCCATTAGGATTAGGACACACTTAGACCTATGAAACTAGGAGGAGTCGATGTCCAGTACTTGCAATCCCGCATCCACCGATAAACACAAAAGTACATATATATATACAACACCATAGTAGCAGGCAAGCGAAAGAGAATCACAACACCTTATCATGCTCACGATGAGTGATAAGGCATCGTCCCTTTCACAAAGACAGACACCCAATACAAACAGATCTTATAAAATCATCACCATGCAGCAGGGTTAGTATCATCATCATATATCATGAAATCATATAATTCACATAGGAGTCTCGATTACATATAAGTCCATCAAGAAATATCATCCATCACATAGATCATCAAAAGTCAACAATATAACACATGTTCGTATAGCATCACAAATGTTTGCATAGAACTAAATTCATAACCATCATCATAAGTCTAGATCAGTCTATTGAATCATGAGTCAAAATGTAAGTCTAGGAGGGACACTACATTAGACCTTATCATTTTCATGAGTCCATTATATTCATTCATTTCTTTGAATTGTTTTTGATAAAGATAAATAGGTTTTACATGGACCCGAAACCAAGAGTTTTACAAAACATGATCATCAGCCAATAAAATAGAAACCAACAACAAAATAGGGGAACACCATAGACCGAACACAAAAGCAAAAAGAAACAACAACCAACAACACAAAACAGAGACAAACACTCAGTTAAGCGAGTGCAACAACTCCTTGTTCTTCTGGATGGTAGCCTTGTTGATTGCCTCCAATTCCTCCATAATGAACCTAGAGGTACCCTTATTGCTGCTCATGCTTCTGGTCCTGGAACTAGGGCCCTTAGTTTTATTGCCACCAACAGTAGAGTCTTCACTGCTTAGATCTTTTTTTCTGTTATTGTCATCAGGATCATTGTCAATAGGATTGGATCTGTACTCTACCACCATGGCATTGATCTTTTCCAGATCCTCCATACTATTATTCATGGCCTCCTTACTTATGTCAACCAGATTCTTAAGATTATTCTTGATCTCCTCCATAGACTGCTCATGTAATGCCTCGCCAGAAACCCTAAAGGAAAAACATCACAATCTATGCAACTAAGGGTGAAATAATTTTTTTTTAAAAAGAACAAGTGCGTAATTATAACCATTGCATGCCTAATAACACAACGGAAGTCTAACTCAAGATTCCCTAATGGTCACCAACGAAGATTACTTCGTAAATTATATTAACACCATGGAAAAACCTATTGTTCAGCTTTATAGGAAAATTAAATGTTTAAGATAAAAATTCCACAATGAAAGAAATTCAAAGTACTCCAAAGCAATCATTTAATATATACAAAAGAATTAAGTAACTGAAATAACATGCATTCCAATAATTTCTTTTTTTTTACAATATCCATAAAGACATGTTTACAAAAATACCATAAATTACAACGTTACAAAGAAATCAAGGTTACATAAAGGTTTGATACAATGACCTCAAGGTTTCAATTGAACAATGATCACGAACATGAGTTGGTACATGAACCACGAACCAAGAACACTAGCGAAGCCCTTCCTCACCTGAAGATACATTCCAGAACATCCGATGGGAAGTGGCACTACCACCCGACCATGTGATCCCGAAATGGAACCACCCTACTGTGCTAGGAGATAGTAGAAAACCCTCAAGCAAGAAAAATAAGACAAGTACGAAAGAAATACATGACTCCGCAAACATTCATGTGACCCAACTCACAAACACTAGTGACTCTAAGGAGAGAGTGTCATCGCATAGCTTACGATGGATACCATGGTACAACCTCCTAGGTTCCGACTCTCTATCCTGGTAACCTCTCTCGGCTTCCAGCTCCAACTAAGTCTCATGCAGACCCTACCAATCCTTTCATGAAGACAAGGTGATTAGTTTGCCATTCCAGGCCTTCTCGTAGCATTATGAGCCTTGTACAAGCACTACACCTATGCACGAGGCACATTATCTTAATTAACATTTATTTCACCCATATCAATTTTTAGGTTATCACTTTTTAACTAACTTCCGACAAGTTATTCTGTCATCCACTTTGGGCACGACCCCCGCTCAAAAGCCGCTCTCTCTCATAGGACACTATAGGAACAAGTCTCTCTACGAGAACTCTATGGCAAAATAGACAACCATACCTAATCCTGACATACCACAGGTGAAGGAAACACAATTCACTAACCAAAGATTGACCATTTGGACAAAACACACAATGGCTCACATCAATAAGGTTATACATCTACACCTAACCAAGAAACATAATATCATAGGGCACAATGAAAACTCAACCAAAATTACAACGGAATTTAAACTTGACTGTTTACACCTTTTACACAAGACCTAATACAGACAATCTTTTCATAAAATAGCCAAATGCATAATAGCTTGAAAATTTAAGATTTTCAGAAAATAAGAATTACAACTATTTTAATACAAATAAATCAATGTTGACATTTGTTGAGAAAAGAGGTAAATAAATCAGGACACGTGGAAATATAGAGAGCTTAGGCGATATAAACTTAGAATTTAAAACCTTAAGAGGTGTCAATATTTCTTAGCGAAAAGACATAATATCTCCCGTAACTTTTATCATGCTCACTATCAACTAACCTTATAATTTAACTAAGAGACTAAATATCCCTATTTGTTACTATAGCAATTAAATTAGTTAATATCTATTTCACTATGATTTCCATTCCTCTATTTTAAACGACATAATTATATTTTCAATTAACAATGATATAAGCATAATCATATAAATAACCATAACCTATGTCTGAAAATACAAATTCCACCCTTCCTTAAATAATAAACAAAATCAAATGAAACCCTGACCTCTTTGCAAGCTTGAATCTGATTTGTGAAACTTCTGACAATCTTCCACCAATTAGCTCTATGCCTTGCTTGTCAATCTCAAACTTGCTATTCTCCAACTTGCTATTCTCCAACTTGCTATTCTCCAACTTGCTATTCTCCTATTTCATTCTCTATTCCTTCATTGCATCTCCATCCCCCTTCTCTTCCCACTCAATGGTTATATATAGTGTAGCCGTCTACCCACTTTCCTACTTTTGGGATATCTCTACTAGAGGTGGATTGATTCCAAGTGACACCACTCAAGATCTAATTACAACATAACAATCCTAATCATAATTGAACACCTATGTGTTCATTATGTAAAGTTTTTCATTAACCATTCCATGACACCACACCACTAAAGTGGTTAAATCCTTATTTATAGATAATACATGTGGCTTTTGACTTCAATACTAAATTTACTTTACTAAAAATAACTTCCTAACAATATGCAAGGTTAAATTACTATATAATACACGTTGAATTCCTTCCCTTACATTAATTCCTACCCCTACATTAATCCTACCACTACGTACCTTAATGGCAAAGTTTGCATAGTAATCGATGCCACTTTCTACTTAGGCGGGTATGTTGCAACGTGGAGAAGTCTTTTTAAAAAAAAGGAGGAAACACGTTTAATAAAATGGAGGGGGGGTATGTATAATGCAAAGGGAGGAGGGTGGTCGGTAGTAATACCGACCCCTCCCTTTTATTAAGGGGGTGGTCGATATTACTATCGGCCACCCTACTTATTAGTTTTTTTAAAACTTTATTAAAACTTACAACCCACCACCTTTCTTTATAATAAATATTTTAGTTTTTAATTTATTTTAATTTAATTTTTTTTTAATTATATTTTTAATATATATAATTAATGACTAATATATATATATATATATATATATATATTTTTACAATAATACATTTTTAAAAGATTATTCTTGATCTCCTCCATAGACTGCTCAACCTTCTCAATTATTTGCTCATGTTTACATTTCATAACCTCGACATCATGGGAAAGCTTTTGGGTCATGATCATGAGCTTCTCTATTTGGCTAGGCTTAGGTGAATCAATGAAGATATCAATTATCTCCTTAATCCCCTCTTTGAGGGTATCAATCTCCTTCCACACCCACTTCCAACAGTTCTCCTGACTTCTAGTCGTTTCCATCACCAGATTCATCAGAGCACTTTCCTTTTGTAAACCACTATGCACATCTTTAGGTAGAGTCCCCTGCTTCTCCTTCAGGACAAATTAAGAGGAATGTCCAATTTGATTTCCTGGTCCAAGGTCTTGGGAGCATAGTCTTTAGCAACCAACTTCTTCTTTTTGGAATAAGGCTCAGTTTTAGAAATCATCTTGCTAGTCGATTTATATTTACTTGCAGCTCATCTGGGGGGGTTCTTGTTGCTATGGGTTCCAGGAGCGACTAACATATCACCCCTTCAACCAGCTTATAATCAAGGTCAACAAGGGGTTTGGCGCTCCCACTATCCTCCATCTCCATATCCGAATCAGAGACATCTTGAACATTAGTATTAGGTATTTGGCCTTTCTCAGAGAGAGAGGGCACAACTTCAAGAGCTTTGGCGTACTCCATAATGAGCACAATAAGCCTTTCATGGAGGACCAGATTATTGGGATTCTCAGCATGTTTTTCAAGACTATTCTCCAAAGAAGAAACCAAATAGAAAGGAATCGAAATAACTTTGCCATGCCTAAAATGATTCAAGATGGTAAAATGATAAGAAAAGATACTGGCACATCTGCCATCAAGTGTAATGTACCTCATGATGAACTTGGCCATGTTTTCCCAGGGAGCCATAAGATCCTTTCTGTTGTAGCCACCATCAGCCATTTTATTAACTCTTGAACGCTCCTTATCTTTATCAAAAAAATTCGCCATGTCTTCCTCTCCTATTTTTTTGTCTTTGTGAAACCTTCTGCCATTCATAGCCAAACCCGTAACCGTAGCCACTAGGGTTTCATCCAACTGATAATCAACACCATAGGCCCTCAAAACCCCTTTCTTCCACCCGTTGACAAACATTTCCATGAGCAGAGGAGAAGGGCCATGGAGTCTTTCCAAGAATGGAACCATTCCCCCATCAACAATTTCTTGCCACACTTCCTTATTTTTCTTCCATTTATCAAAAGTGGCCAGTTCTTGCCTATTCTTGTCCCCAACCATGATGGTCTGGGTTACCAAACATAAATAGGAAATGGGCCACACCAGACAAGTCTTCAAACTAAAGTAGGACAGGGACCGCACAAGAAGACATAAAATCTAGGCACAAGGGAAGTTTCTAGATCTTCGGATAGGGAAATCGAAAGGAACCCATTTGCCCAACAACTTAATCAAATCATGATTGTTCTTCATTAGTTACTGCAAGTGGATGGTATCATCATAAGCCAGGTTGCACAAGCTTTTTGGGAAAGAGTCAATAGAGGTCAAAATAGAATATCAAAATTTGTACGCAAGTGGAAATCCAAGTTTTATAGTTGTGAGATCTTGTTGTTGTTGTGCAAAAAAATAGATTATTTCATAATGCTAATAATAGATAGCAAATCAAATAGAAACCTATATGACATCTTAGAGCGTTCACACAAATTTGTCAATTATAACTTTATTTGTGATGTATTATACTCAATATATAATATAGTCATTAGAAATTTCATAGTTTACTGTTCACTTTTTCTCATCTAAGTTTTATTTTATTTACTAATATTAAGGAGTTATATATAGATAATTTTACAATATATTTTCTTACTAGTTCCTTTTTCACTAATTTTATGGCCAAATTACTTACTACATTCACATCACTTATAGGAGAAACATGAATCTTTGTCTTTTCCTCATCAAATTTATCATATATGATCAAAACAATTTATACTTGCTTGTGTTTTAAATAAGTAATATTAGCTAAATTTCAAAAATCTTATAAAGTAATTATAATGATAAAATATTGTTTCTTTAAATAATTATTATCAACTATACTTTTAACCATTTAGAAATTGATTAATCAATATATGAAGACACTATTAAGAAATTGCTTGGTCAATAATATCTAGCTAAAATTTATTTTAAGGAACAAAAACAATTTCAATTATGTTAGTAAGGATCTAGCTATCAAATAAAAGTGAATTTATCAATATGTGGATCCACCTATTAAGAAATCAACTGGTCATGAATAATTAATTCATATGTATTCTAAAGACAAACCCAAAATCATTTGTTCTAGTTGCACTTGTGTTTAGTTAGAACCAAACTTTGAGTCATGCTCAATGCTAGCAATTGTGATATTCACCATCCCAAAAAATTCATCCTATATTCAGGTTGTAATAATTTGGATCTAAGATAGCTTATTTATGTATATTTTTAGTGCTTATGGTGATGGAATTAAGAGATGTAGATATTTTGGGATCCTACTACCCATAGAATAATCATTTGTAGAGATGTAGTATTTGATAAATTTATTCCCATATAGTCATGTATAGAAGTTGAAATGAAATAGGAACAAGTAACACAAGTCATAAAATTTAGTTGGAAACTCATCCATATACAAAAACTAAGAAGTAGGAAGAAGCTTTTGAAGATGATGTGAATGCAAAAAATATACAAGAAAATGTGGAAATGCCACAACAAACTCTAAGGAGATTTACATAGGTTAGAAATCCTATAAGAGGTATTATGATTATATTTTATTTATTCTTCTGATTTCTAATGATAAGGAACCTGTATACACCTAAAAATGGTTTGAAGATAATTAATTAAATAAGCAATTATTTAATTGATCCCCCTTTCTCAATTTAATTGAATTCACTAAGTAATTTGATTGAATTCACTAAGTAATTTGATTAAAATCCCCCTTTCATCTACTTATTAATAAATCTAAGGATTTATTTAATAAGTTCATTTCATAATCCTCTTTGATTAATTAATTCAAATTAATTAATTCTCCCCCCATCTTCAATTAATTCTTCTAATCTTCTAATTAATTAAAACAAATCAATTTATGAGTTGTTGAGAATTAATTAGTCTTATTTGAATTTTTAAATTCAAATTTACCCACATGCCTTCTAACTTCTAACCACCTAACCTAACCCCTTCTAAACCTAACCCCTTCCATCTAACCCCGAGTTTAATTAAACCTACTCTTCCCTTGAGACATGTGGCATTCTTGGGCCACATGTCCCCTTTCCTTAGACACTTGCTCTCTCATGAGCAAAGCTTCTTGACACTTGTCACCATAGAGATGGCAAATGTTCCCTTTCATCCAACCTTTCTAGAAGCTTCTTGACACTTGTCATCATAGAGATGACAAATTTTCCCTTTTATCCAACCTCCTTCAATTTCACCATTGATATCTTTAGACTCAATCTTGATCGTTGATTCCTACCACCTCACCCCTGGCCTTGGAAATCCTATAAATAGACCACATTTTGGAGCAATAATGATCCCATCTCATTTGACATTTCAGGCAGTGTTACTATAGGCATATTGATCTTAGCATATCATTTTAGCATTTTTATTATAGGCAATTGCATTCTTAGATCTAGCTTATTTTCTAGCATAATTGTTGAATTATGTAGCTTAATCCTTCTCTTTTCTAGCTTAAATGCATCATTATCATCTTAAATCCTCCATCTAGATGTAGTCAAGTCATTGGAATTTGCTTATCCAGATCTGAGAGAAAATCTACACTCGCATTTATTAGGAGGCAATAGATCGATTAGCTATGGTTTTATCTTTATTTGTTTTAAATTTGCTAACCATGCTTGTAATGATCTATTGAGTGTTTTGTGTTGTAGCTGTAGGTATACACTTCACAGGCACGACATTTTGGCGCCCACTATGGGGCTAGAATTATCATTTTTGGCATCTTAAGCTTCATCAACATTTATCTATGTCTAGATCTAGTTCAGAATGTCGTACGAGCTCCTTTCCTGGCTCGTACGAACTACTTTGTGATCTGGGATGAAAATCATTTCTCTGTCATATGAGCTCATTTCTCTATCACACGAACTACTTTGTGATTTACAACAAAAATAATTTCTCTATCGTACGAGCTTGTTTCTGTACTCGCAGGATATCATAAATATTGTCATACGAGCTAGTAATGTGTGTCGTATGACACTCTGCCTCTGTGTTTTTAAATAGACTGTATTTTCAAGGTTTTAGATTTTAATCTGATCATTACTAATGCTAACCCTGGTTTGTTTGTGATTTTTTTGGCAGCCTAACTAGTTTTGTAGGACGATTGTCGAAGATACGCTAGCCAAAGACATATTTCAACCAAACGCATCATGATTACTAATGGATCTATTTTGCAAGTTGCCTAAGAAGAATTCAACAAAACTTTGTGTATTTCTTAAATCTTTCTAGGCACACTTGTCTTTTGCTAAAGGAATGAACAATCATGTATTTTGTGTTTTTGATGATAGGCGAGTATGCTCTCACCTTTCTTAGGTGATCAGAAAGCTAGACTCATCTTTTACCTTCATTAGTGCATATCTTTAGCGGGCCTGCCCTCCTGAGGAGCTAATAACTCTTAACCATTAAGGCCGGTGAGAGGGGAACGACCTAAGTGGGAAGGACTAATGCCAAGTAATCCAACCCACTATAAAATAAATGTGATTTGATGAAAATCAAGTCAATGACAGTGCTCGGGAATAGCTCTCCTCCGTACCTTCGGGTATAGAAAACCTTGGTTTTCAAGGCTAGGAGACCTCTTAATTGAGTATTATACCCCGACAGACTGAATGGATCCCTTACTAGTTTCAGTTAAATTCGAAGCTACCTGATTCACCTCCGAAAGGGTGATAATCTTTGTGCAAGAGAGATAGTAACTCTCCCAAGATACTTGCCATATCGTGCCCCCATTAGCGTTTGGAGTCGGATAATACAACGTTGAGAATCCATTGTGTGAGACTTAGCAGCCGCATTCTGATTAGCTATTGGGTGTGTACCTAAGTTTGCAAGAAAAGGTTTTCTCTCCTCAGCCAACTTCCTTATGGTTAGCATGCTTATGGTCACTTATCATATCGCGTGTTTGCTATGTATTCATCCCTAAATTGAAATAATCAGACATCTAAAACTGGAAAACATAAGCAAAACATCAGAATTCAGTGATCAAAATTCGACCAAGCAAACACAATTTTCTGTGTCTTGTTCTCTGTCGTACAAGGCATTTATCTTGTCATACGGTTTAGAGAAGTCTATCGTACAAACTGGTGATTTGTCATATTTCTTAGTATTATTTGTCATACGAGTAATCATCATTGTATCACAATTTATCAATCAATAAATGGAGCATCCTATCGAACCAATATCATCATCAAAATGAGATTATTCTTTGAATCAACGCATCATCACACCTCGCTTCAAAGAGGGGCAAAATGTATACACCTAAAAATGGTCTGAAGATAATTAATTAAATAAGAAATTATTTAATAATCCTCCTTTCCCAATCTAATTGAATTCACTAAGGAATTTGATTAAAATCCCCCTTTCATCTACTTATTAATAAATCTAAGGATTTATTTAATAAGTTCATTTCATAATCCTCTTTGATTAATTAATTCAAATTAATTAATTCTCCCCCCATCTTCAATTAATTCTTCTAATCTTCTAATTAATTAAAACAAATCAATTTATGAGTTGTTGAGAATTAATTAGTCTTATTTGAATTTTTAAATTCAAATTTACCCACATGCCTCCTAACTTCTAACCACCTAACCTAACCCCTTCCATCTAACCCTGGGTTTAATTAAACCTACTCTTCCCTTGTGACACATGGCATTCTTGGGCCACATGTCCCCTTTCCTTAGACACTTGCTCTCTCATGAGCAAAGCTTCTTGACACTTGTCACCATAGAGATGACAAATGTTCCCTTTCATCCAACCTCTTTTCCAACCTCCTTCAATTTCACCATTGATATCTTCAGACTCAATCTTGACCGTTGATTCCTGCCACCTCACCCCTAGCCTTGGAAATCCTATAAATAGACCCCATTTTGGAGCAATAATGATCCCATCTCATTTGGCATTTCAAGCATTGTTACTATAGGCATATTGATCTTAGCATATCATTTTAGCATTGTTATTATAGGCAATTGCATTCTTAGATCTAGCTTATTTTCTAGCATAATTGTTGAATCATGTAGCTTAATCATTCTCTTTTCTACCTTAAATGCATCATTATCATCTTAAATCCTCCATCTAGATGTAGTAAAGTCAGTGGAATTTGCCTATCTAGATCTGAGAGAAAATCTATACTCGCATTTATTAGGAGGCAATAGATCGATTAGCTATGGTTTTATCTTTATTTGTTTTAAATTTGCTAACCATGCTTGTAATGATCTATTGAGTGTTTTGTATTGCAGCTGCAGGTATACACTTCACAGACATGACATAACCTAGTTGTTATCAAGAAGTGATGGATGATATGGAAAGTGGTAAAGTGAAAAATAGAAATGAAAGAAGAAATATATTCATTAGAGAAGAATAAAACATGGGACCTGGTAGAACTCCTACAGGAAAGAGAATTTTTTAGTTGCAAATGGATCTACAAAATAAATAAGGGTGTTGATGATAAATTTGAAAGGTACAAAGGAAGATTAGTAGTAAAATGGTATTCTTAAAAATAAGGTATTGATTTCTATGAATTTTTTCATTAGTTGTTAAGCTTGTTTCTATTTAGATAGTACTAGCACTAGTTGCTTTAGTTGATCTTGAGTTAGAGTAGCTAGATGCTAAAATAATATTTTTACATGGAGAATTGGATGAAGAGATATATATGGAAGAGTCAAGTGGGTTTATTTAGGATCACAAAAAAATATTTCTGTAAAAACTCAAGAAGTTGTTATGTGGCTTGAAGTAGTCACTTGACTATTATATAGGAAGTTTGATTCCTTTGTGGTGAGTTAAAATTTTACAAGAAGTGAGTATAATTGTTGTCTTTACTTTGATAGTTTTAAAAATGTATTATTCATTATTTAGGTGTTTAATATTTTGATTAGATAAAGATGGGATAGGCTCGTTACCGATACATAACCGAAAGACAGGCACATAAGAGTAGCTCACAAGCAGTGAGACCACCCAAAAAAACATAAACCAAAAAAGGCAAGTCTTATTTGAAACATGCTTTTATCCAGAGAAAAAAAACTAGCAAGAACAAAGTACTTGAAAAAACCAAAATTATCTAATAAAAAATATAGGGGGTTAGGAGCACCTCGAGCTAGCTTCCAGACAAAAACTTGAGCTTACAACAACAAAGCCAGGGAACCAAAAAACAATCAATTTATTTTGAAAGGCTTCCCACAACCTTGTAGCTAAACTCAACATGCTCTGCCAACAAAGACAAGAGACAAGTAATAGAAAAAACTAGCCATTCCCTACACACAAGCACTAGAGAATAGGCTAGAACAAAATACTCCATAGGGTTTTGAAAGGCATTATTGGACCTTTTTCTAATAGAGATCCCTACAAACAACATGATAAGGGCTACCTTAAAAGGCCTATTATTCACAAAATTGAGAAACACCAATGCTGAGGGTTCCCACAAAAGGCCACCAAAGAGGGTGAGGACCACTTGGAGTAGAAACAAAGGACCAAGGAGGGAGGGATTTCCTTGGGTGAGAAATTGGAGCAAACCGTTAGCATTATGTTATGTGTTGTCATTGATGTCAAATCCTGTGGTCTGGATTAGGTCCATATGTGGTTTGTTAAGAAGCCGTGTATGCATGAGATGGTGTTGTGAATTTTGAGATTTCCCAGAATTCTCGGATGACTTTGACTTTCAAATGATGTATTGCTAATATTATTCAGTGATATTCTTGGGTCTGGTTTAACCTGGAAGTCAAGATCCTGGTTTGGAAGTCGATACTGTGCTAGCGAAGTGTGTAGCGTGTTGATATGTTCAATAAGGAATGTTGTGATGAGGTCTACTTATCATTCCTTTCCAGCATCAGAATGACTAGTGAATACCTATTTTAGATCTTTGTCTCAGCCGACATTAAAGATTATATTTTTTCAAAGACAATTTATGTAGGTGTATGATTTGATGTATGGGTTTTTGTGTTGAAGACATACAAGATTGAAAGAATCTAGTTTAAGTGTTAGAGTTGTGTTGTAGATTGTTACTAGAAGCAGTTCTGGTTGTGCAGATTGTGTTTCAGTGGTGGATTTTCTTTATCTTTCTTTCTTCTTCGGCAGTGAGCCTTTCTGGGCATTGAGCCCTCCACCAATGAGCCTTTTGGGGCAGTGAGCACTTTGGCAGTGAGCCATCCCTTGTAAAAATTACCTTAACTAGTGTTTTATATTGAGAATTAGCATTCTCTATAGTTTTTCCCTTCTTGGGTTTTCCACATAAATTCGGGTGCTTCTTGTGTCTAATTTGTTATGTGAATGCTTTATCTATTTTGATAAATTATGTTAATTGTTCTGGATATGTTAATCAAATCTAAAATAAAATTTTATTGTCAACTAATTCACCCCCCTCTGAATTGCCCAAATATTCAACACAAACACAGTGGTAGGAAGGAAGGGAGCATGGCCCTCTTTAGTTAAGCACCTGTAGGGTAACTAGCCCTCATCACTCCCCCACTTCCAACCAACCACTCAGAGCAACAAATCAGCACCCAAAGGAAGCAAATAGCCTCAAGAAAAAGATCAGTCCATAAATACCCAAATACCCAACCCACCTTGAGAGAACTCCACCTCAAAAGGAGTCTCCATAGGGGGGGCAGTGACAAAAAGGAAGCAAACCCTGGGACAAAAGAAGTTCCAAACTCGAGAGACCCACTAGGCCCAAGAACCAAACATACTTGTAGAAAGAAAAATCATGGTTGATATTAAAAGGTTAAAGGCTTGGCTAGCTTAGATGCTTAATGTGAATGATATAGCATTAGTAAAATAAATTTTGAGCATGAAAATACATAAAAAAAGGGAACATGGTTAAATTTGGTCATCACAAAAAAAGTATGTGGAGAAGATCCTAATAATATTTAGTATGAAGAATATGAAATAAAAAAAATACCCCTTTGGAATCCCATTTTAAGCTTTCTTCAACTTTATGTCCTTGTAATAATGAATAAAATGATTATATGTCTTGTGTACATTATGGTAATACAATAGTAAGTTTAATATGTGTAATAGTACATAGAAGACTAGATAATTAATATGCAGTTGGTATTATTAGTAGATGCATGAAATTCTAGGTAGACAACATTAGACATTAGTGGAGTGAGTGCTTTGATATCTTAGAGGTCCAAGTGATTATTCTATCACCTATAATGGTTGTGCTAATTCAATTTGTTGTTATGTTAATTCAAATTTTGTAGTTGATTTGGACAAAAGGAGATCTACTTCAGGTTATGTCTTTACTCTTGAAGAAGGACCTATTTGTTTGATGTCAAAGCTTCAAGGAATAATTGTATTATCCACTACTGAGACAAAGTAAATGGTTGTCTTACATGCATGTAAAGAGACAATTTGGTTAAAGGGTTTGTTGGGTGCATTTGGAAAAGTACATGACAAGGTGATCATATTTTGTGATAGTAAGAGTACTATCCATTTGAAAAAAAAATAGTTTAAGATAATAGTAATAAGCATAGTGCGCCTAAATATCATTTTGCAGACAAGTTATTAATGGATATGGAATATCTCTTGAAAATTTTCATGTGCAAGAATATTGTGCAATTCTGTTTAGAAAACCAATACTATTAGAGAAGTTAAAGTTGAGTTTCACTTCTCTTGGGTTGTACAAAAGGTGATGAATGGGCATGGGCATGTATTAGGTAAATTATTGTCAAGATGAATATTTTTGAATTATGACAACAATGTTTTTGAATATGGGAAAACAGGTTTTGATGGGCCCCTAAAACCCATTACAACCAAAAGATCAAAAGATTTGTATTAAAGCGCAACAAAACACAAAAGGCAACACACAAAGAAAAGATAGCTGATGAACAAAATGCTAGCAAACAAGAGACAGTAAGTCAAAAACCAAAAAGGATTAACAGAAGCCCAAATTTAGGTTAAGTTCTGAAGCATTTCAATAGCTTCTAGCTCCAGTTGTTCCATATTATCAACTGCTCGCTTTGTTTCCTCAATTTCCTTGCCATGGCTTTGCATCTTTTTAGTGTTCGCCCTCGTTCTTCTCCCAAGACCTGTTTCCTTATCATCTGGAGTATCGTCCTTTACTTCAATAATGCCCGTTGTAGCCTTATCCCCATGGTCATTCTCCATCTTACTAATAAGAGCCTTCATACTAACCGAGGCAGCCTTAAGAATCTTATGACTTTGCTCACCAATTTTTTTGAGTGTGTTCTCAACTCCATCAAGTCTTTTTTCAGTGGCCCCTACTCTATTCTCCATGCTAAGAAAGCTATTTCGGTTAGCATTGATAATCTCCTTTGCATTACCAATAGCTTTGGTAAGCTCACTGAGACAATTTGGGAGGGAATTGAATTTACCCGAGCCTAAAGCTTGTAAAGTCTCAATTTTCCCTGCTTCCTGGGCCTGCTTGGTTTTAATGCCAATAATTTCCTTTTGCATCTAGAGGAGCACCTGTTTGAAGCTATCCATGCCATTATTGATGCAGAGGTCAATATCCAGGTGATGCTCTTCCTAGGTCTTGTCACCAGCGGTTTCAAGATTCACTTCCAGTCCCACCTCCCTGACATCAGAGCTTTGAGCTTCTTTCATGGCCATATCCTCCCCTATTAGGCCCTTATCCTTAGACTTAGTCATGAGAGGTGACCGGTTCTTGGTTCCCACATCCTTAGTTTTAGGAGTCTTCCTTTTCTGCTTCTGGCTCACAAGGGTTTGGACCTTCTCTCTTTCGGTATCGATGTCATTTTCAGTCTCATTATCCTCCTCATACCATCTATCCTCATCCTCCCCTCTCTACTTATTTTTTGCCGACCCTTTATTTTGTTTCCCATGCTCTTTTTTTCTTTTTTTATTGCTCAACCCAACAATTTAGGGTTCGTCCTCTATCTCGGCTTCCGTGTCATAGCCTTCACCTTCCTCATCATCAGAGTCATCGAAATCCTCTTCCAACTCAGAGACCTTAGCTATATTCAACTGGACGGTAGTGTTCTTGATGTTATTATACAAAATCACCATCAAACCTTCATGCATTGTTGGGTTGATATTGGGGTTGGATATAGCATCCTTGATCCCATCATTAAGGGCACAGAAAGATAATACAAAATATTTTTTTTATCTTTATACCTAAAGTGATTAAGACAAAATGGTAGTTGTAAACCCTAGTGTATCTACCATCAAGAGTGATAAATTCCATTATAGCAAGAAAAACCCTTCACCAAATTAATTTAATTACCTTTGGCGAGAAGTAGGTATGGCTGCCCTTCACTAGTCTAGCTTTCTCCTCCTCATCCTTCGTAAATTTCTTCATGACAACATCTGAATTTTTTTTGTCCTTGTAGAACTTGATGTCGTCCATCGGAAGACCCGTTGCTTCCACAATCATAGTTTCAGTCACCTTGACCTTCCTATTGCCTATGGTTAATGTGCCTTTGTTCCAGCCCTTCTTGAAGATTCTCGTAATTGTGGGTCGTTTCTCTTGCATGCGCTTCATAAAATCAGCCATCTTGGTAGCTTGAAGTATCGCCCAGACCTACAAATGATTCCTCCATTTATTAATGGTGGTAGCCTCTGTTCTCCTTTATTTTCCACCCATAATGCTATTGATATCAATTGTCTGTAATTTCCAACTGATACCTTTCTTCGCTACAAAATTTTTGTGAGAAACCACCAAAATTTTGTAGAAGTTTCTGATGCTTTTGTTCAGGAGGGAGAAAAACACCCATAAAGCATGTGAAGTGAACCTGCAATGGTTACTATACCTCCTTCTTGGGTATATACAAAACCAGCTCCTACTGCCACAACTTCTCCTTACACCTCAAGAAATGATTTCAAATTTGACCCTACTTACCATGCAATCTTTCATAAGTTAAGATATCACATACCACACACGGTAGCTCCCCTTTGCCATTCTAGGTAATAATTTGCTCACTCCATACTGCCTCATTAGCAGCCCAGTCATCACTCCTATTGGCCTCTCTGTAAACATGGGAAATGTGGTATTTTTTAAACCCCTAAAGCAACTCCCTGGCAGAATCTATGATGTTTTTTATAGTCCACGAAGGTTGATGTTTACCTAGAAGGCAGTTAATAATGTTTTTAGAGTCGCCTTCCAGCCATAGCATTTTGACCCCTAAATTAAAGGTTAATTTAATTGATTGAAGGGTCCCCATAGCTTCCACCAGATGATTGGTCTGAATTCCCAAGGGATAGGAAACCACCCTAGTGCAAAAGCCAACCTTATTTTAGATAACACCACCGCAACCAACAGGTCTCGGGTTTCCTTTCACCGCGCCATAAAAAATTGGCCTTAAACCAATCATTGGGGGGAAAGGACCAGCAACACAATCTTCTATTGATTTGGTTGATGTTGAAGCCCAAAAAGGCTGGGATATTCCATCTTTTGAGAACATCAAAGTCCTCCTTATTGCTACAACAATGCACCCCCTGGCCAGCACATTATCAACACAGTTGTTTTTTATCTTGATCCACACCACTTCAGAGGTGTTAATATCATTTCATAATATTCTATTATTTCTCTCTTTCCATATCCCCAAGAGGATATGGAAAAAAGAAAACTTCCATAGATTTCTTATGGTGATGTTATTGGTAGAATAATGCCCGCTTCTGAAACAATCTTGCATCTCCTCCAAGAAAACCCAATTCAACCCCAACACTTGAAAAAACATCCCCCAAATAGGAGTGGTAAAAGGACAGTGTAAAAAGGTGTGGTTTACAGATTCCTCATTATTAAGATAGAGATAGCATGTGGTCTTCCCTTTTGGTATTTAAGACAACATGGTTGATCATTAAATTTACCTGCTTGAGTTTGGGATCAATAGATTTGAGGTCCAACCACTTTTCATCTTTCCAATAATCAGCCACTTTGGCACCAATCTTCTCCTTACATTTCTGGATGAGCATCTGAGAGGCCTTCTTATTAAGAGGGGCTCCACCAATCCAATCATCATCCCAAAAGTCCACTTTCCTACCATCACCTATGGCCCAAACATTATCCAGACTGACAATACCTTTAGCCTGAATAACACAGTTCCAAATGAAAGAACTGCTTGGTATCTGATCAAAGACCAGGAAATCCTCAATGGTGGGAAATTTTCGTAAGTACTTAGCCTTCCTGATATCATTCCATTCTCCTTTTCCTTGATAAGTTCTACAAATTTGTTTGGCAAGAAGAGTTTTGTTCAAAGTTATGATATTCCTTAATCCCAGACCCCCCTTCTTTTGGGTTTACACACATTTTCCCAGGCTATGAGTTCCATTCTCTTCTTCTCCTCAACCCCAAACCATAGAAAGGATTTTTGGATTTTCTCAATGGCATCAACAAATTTTCCAAGGATTTTAAGAAGGCTTAAAGCATACACCGAAAGACTCTGGAGAGAAGATTTTAAAAGATGGACTTTTCTAGCTTCACTAAGAAGGGTACCTTTCCAACCAGCCAACTTTCTACTGAACCTATCCACATGACTATTCCAAAATAGCTATGAGGGTTTCAATCCCAAGGGGAGGCCTAGGTAGATAGCAGGAGGCTTACCAATTTGGCATCCAAGGATCTAGGTCATCCTTATTTGTTTGTCCTCCAGGGTGTTGAAGAAGAAAACAAATCTTTTCTCCCAATTGATCATTTGACCCGAGGTCAGGCTATAAGTGTTGAGAAAGTTCTTCAGACTGGACACTTCTTTGATAGTGGATGATCCCATTAAAATGGTATCATCGACAAATTGTTGATGAGTACAGGCTCTAAAACTAGAAGAGGGCGATAAACCACAGAGAAGCCCCAACAAAACAGATTTGCTGATAAAACTACCTAAACATTCAACCAAAATGATGAAGAGTACAGGGGATATGGGACCCCCCTGCCTGATACTCCTAGAAGTTTTGAAGAAGGGGGAAGGCACCCCATTGACAATGATAGAAAAAGAAGGGTCTGAGATGAGTTGATCAATCATCTTAATAAACCTAACTCCAAAACCAAAAGCTCCAAGCACCTTACCCAAGAAACTCCAGTCCACTCCATCATAGGCTTTAGAAAAATCGAGATTCATAAGAAATCCTTGCTTTTTCGAATCCACCAGCGAATGGATTTTTTCATGGATATCAATGATAGAGTCAAGGAATTGTTTGCCGGGAACAAATCCATTATGTTGGGGCAAAATGATTAGAGTAAGAACCCTTAGTAGCCTTCTTGTCACCACCTTAGAAATAATTTTATAGAATGAGTTGCATAAGCTTATCGGTCAGAACTTATCCATAGAATCAGCCCTTGGGCATTTGGGTATCAGAACCAAGAAAGTTGCATTGAGTTCTTTTAAGATCATTCTAGCCCCAAAAAAATCCTGCACACCTTTAACCACATCAGCTTTGAGGATGTTCCAGAAGGTTTGAAAGAAGAACAACAGAAATCCATCCACGCACGGGGCTTTGTTCCCATTAGAAGAAAAAGTTGTTTTTTTAACTTCCTCCTTAGGAGGGATGGCCACTAAGGCCTTGTTCTGATCCTCATTAATAGTTGAAGGAATATTCTCAAGGATGGCACTCTGGGAGTGACCATCCAGACCAGAGTTCGTCAAAAGAAGTGAGGTAAAAAAGTTCTTAGCGTTCTTCCCGATCTCATCATCCTTCCTCGTTTTAGTTCCCCCAATTCTCAGCTTCGAGATTCTATTAGAAGTATTGTGTTTCATTGCGGTCATATGGAAGAATCTAGTATTTCTATCCCCAGCTTTAAGCTATAGAGATCTAGACCTTTGTTTCCAAAATTCTTCCTCTCTTCTGATATCGTTGTGGTACTTTACCAACACTTCATTTTCCTCCCTAATTGATACTTCATTGTATCCACTCGTACTTGACCACCACTTCTCAATGACCAGCACAAGGATAGGGTGGTCCAACCACATCCTTTCAAATCTGAACGGGAAGTTTCTTTTAACAATGGTATTATCAACAACAAAAATCACAGGGAAATGGTCAGAACCTATCCTAGAGATAGCAGAGAGGGAGCACTGATAATGGTTAAACCACTCATTAGAAATAAGGGCCCTGTCAAGTCTGACTTGAATAAGATCTTCTCTCGTCCTCCTGTTTGTCCAGGTAAAATTGGCTCCTTGGAGCTCAATATAATCCAAACCCTGGTTGTTGATAAAGTTCAAAAGATCCATTCTACTTTCTAGCTGTGAGGGGACACCTCCAAATTTCTCATTGTCTCAGAGAGGGGTGTTGAAATCCCCCATAACAATCCACATATCGTCCTTGTAAAAAACCCGAATAGCTTCCAGCTTTTTCCAAAATTTGCTTCTACCAAGTCTATTATTAGGGGCATAAATATTTGTAAGTAGTAAAGAGGTGTCATCCCCAATGTGATGAAACCTGATAAAAGCTAGATTGCTATTCTACTTGATAGGCTCCCTAGAAACACGCCTAAGGTTCCAGAAAATGGCAATGCCCCCAGAAGCACCATCAGAGCTTCCACCAAAAACTTCCCCATCCATAAAAAGCTTAATCTTTTCTACTTTATCTTTAGTCATTTTAGTTTCTTCGATAATAACAATGTCCAATTTATGTTCTCTGACTAAATTTCTAAGAACATCCTATTTATGTGGACTATTTAGTCCACGTATATTCCATGAAATTATTTTAATTTTCTAACTAGGGAACATACCTCATGGATGGTCATTTGAGTACCATCCGCTATATTCCTACTTGCCTCTTGATCTCTGATCTGGCTTGTTTTTTTCCTTCTTGGAGGAGATGGGTTAAAACACATGTCAGCTTTGGTCTGGTTTCTTGTCTTGACTAAATTAGCCTGAGGGGTAGATTTAGGCCCTTTTTTACCCCCTCTTTTTCGCTTCACTACTTCATTTATATTGCAATCTTCCTCTTGAGTATTCTGGGTGGTTATCTTCTGGTCAACATCTTTGACCTCAGCCCACTTAGCATTAAGCAGTGAGGTCGTTGGTGATTGTTGGATGGTGGATTTCACCATCTCCACAGATTGTTGTGATCCCGACAATGAGATTCCCCCAAGGATCAAACACTTCTAGGCTTCTTCATAGTCGCTACTAAGGTCATCTCTATTGGTGTTATCTGTAATGTGATTCGAATTTGCTTCCTCATTGTCCTATAACACCACCTGTATTTCTCCTTCTTCTAGGTTATCACTTCTTTGATCCTCCTGATTGGTATCTTGTTATTCTCTATTGTCTTTTCTTGTTTGATCATTTTTACCTTCTTCAATCAAAGGTATTTCTGAGTTTTCGACATTAGCATCCACTTGTTCTACCATGTCAGGGATGACGACACTTTGGGCCTCTTCGATTCTTTTCTCTTTTTCAGAGCCCTCGGGTTGCTTAACAGGGTTTTTTAATTTCCATTGCATTGTCTTTTCTTTCTTTTCTTTTTCTTTGACAACCTGAAGAGGGCATTTCCTTGCTGTATGCCCCTCTTTTTTGCAGTGAAAGCAAGCGAAAGGGACACTTTCATATTCCAAAGGTTGGTTCCATTTTCCCAATCTAGAATTGATCTCAATGGATAGGGGCATATATGTGACTTACCTAACTCCCACACAGATTCTGACAAAGGTAAGTCTTCTTCTAGCCGTTGTGATAGGGTCCATAGAAAGGAGTTCACCAAAAGAGATAGTAATTCCTTTAAACACATCTTCCACCTAGGACTCTAAGGGAAGGCCCGACAGTCTAACCCAGATTGGAGCCTGAACAAAGAAGGATTCATTTAGGTCCATCTTAGGTGACCATTTTTGCAAAGCTAGTGTTGATTTGTTGATTAGCCAAGTCCCATCACAAAGCACTCTTGACATGTCTTCCTTGCAAGAGAAAGCCAATGACAACACCCCTTTGGACATAGCGGTGATCTCTACTTGACCTTTAAGTGCCCATTTGCATTTAGCAAATGCCCTGACAATATCAATATTTGGCCTTGGGCCCAAAAAATTTCCAACCAGTGTCATTGCCATAAGGTTAATATTATGATCAATAATAGGGTCTAGAATTTCAATAGCAAATCTACCTTTTTCTAGGTCTCAGATATTACAAACTGGAGGGAGCGAGGAATTTCCACTCAGTTTGACATCGAATAGAGAAGTCTAAGACCGACCGTTGTCCCTTCGAGCAGGTTTATGTGTGTCTCCAGCATATGATTCTCCATTTTCTCCATCAGGATCGATAGGCTTATTGCCTACTTGTGGGTCCCCATCCACCAAGTCCTTTCAACTCGGCTCAGAGGAATCTAGGCAGTCTCGGGAATCGTCCTTTCCATTCTCCCCTGGTTTTCCTGTGCATTGTAGGGTTTCCTGCCCTGCCCTGAATTCAAATGCAGTGCTGCTCCCTTCCCCTGCTCCATAATTATGACAACAATGTTAAAATAAACTTATTTTATAAAAATCTATTTTCCCTTTAGAGATAATCCATAATTCCCTAAATAGAAATATCTCATTTTTTTTATGGTGTCTATAACTTGATATATCAATTTGGAATATCTCCAGCTACATGAAGATTATAATTAATCCTCTAGGCAATGAGAATACTGATATGTTTACCTCATGAGTGATTCTTTGATATATTGTCTAATTTGTGTTGTTGAATATTATTATATTGTTATGTAATTTCTTTAGAATTAATTTATGGTTTACAATATCATTTAATTTTATTGATTCACATTTCCATAATGCAAAAAATACTATACAAAATATTTCTAGTTAAATTACTGTTGCATATGAATTATTTTTATATGAGTATTTATGATGAGTATTCCCTATTGTTTCTTTTCTACTATTATAATTAACTTTTAGATTTGGCGAAGGCATACTTAGTTTCAAAATATTCAATCTTCTCTTCTTTTTTTTATTGACTTGCTCTTCACATACTTGGAAATTATTACAATGGTATGAAATTTTAACTTCTTTTTCAATGTAAATTTTTTGATTAATTAAAGTGAGATAGGCCTAAACCTTTACATAGCTACCATGCAACCGCACAAGGGGAGGCACTCACAAGCAAGGAGACCACCAACCTAACAAAAACCAAAAAAGGATAGACCCTTTTTTAATAGAGGCTATCACCTCACATCAAAGGGAATAGGATCCCAAGAGACAAATCACATAATCATAAAAAGGGGGTTTAGGAGAGAACCCCAAACCATAACCTTAAAAAAACACCTTCAACTATGACCAAATCAGTCAAGGAAACAAAAAATCATCAACAAATTTTGATAGGCATTCCGCAACCTTTTGATAGAAGGATCATCTTGAAAGACAAACTCCATTAGATTAGGATAGTTGAGTTGTCCCTTAAAATGATGCACATAAGGATGGGGAGAACTAGAGTAAGAAGCAACAACCACGAAAAAAATAGCACCCACCACATGAAGTCAAAAACCACCATAGAGGCAAGTAAGAAGGGAGACGAGCCCTTTGTGATTAAATTGCTATAGGGTAGTTATTGCAAGGTGTGTACCCTTGGTCTCCTTGTGTTGTGCAATGCAATGCTCAGGTTTGTGACATGGCTTAACCACCTCCTGTGGATTCTATAAGTCTAGTGGTTGTATTAGGCATTAACAGGTCGATCTTTTTGTGCAACAACAACCATACTTCTAACAAGTGGTATCAGAGCTTGGATCATATGTTCAAAACCCCTCGCTTGCGTTCGGGGGTCTCCTTGTGTTGTGTAGCGCAACGCTCGGGTTTGTGACATGGCTTAGCTGCTTCATGTAGATTTTATAAATCTAGTGGTTGTATTGGACATTAATAGGTCAATTTTTGGTGCAATGACAACCGTACTTCTAACAAGGATAACCGACCCTCAACAATTAATTATTTCCAGCCACCAATGATAGCTAATCCTCAACTTCAATGGGGAATCTGTCTTCAACCAGGAAATACTCAAATCCCACCACACCCTAAACCATAGCCAACCCCCAGACAAGCAAACTCTACCTCCATAAGAGTCTCCAAGTGGAGAGTAAGTAGCACGAAGAGTCCAGAAACCAAAATAGAGCCCAAAACCTTATACCAAAATCAGACCCAACACATAAGAGGACCACCTCCATAGGCACTCTATCAGTAAGAAGTGTTGTGAACCACACCAGCCCCTGCAAACAACAAGGCCACCTCAATAGACCCATTATTCGCATACACAGCCATCTGCAACAATTCCAAAAGCCCTAACCTTCACAATAAGCAACTTGAAGGCCACCATATAACAAGGGACAACATCCCAAAAGGGTCTGAAGCTCACAAAATCAAAACCCAACTACAGAGAAATAAATTCCAACACGGAAGGATTTTGAACAAAGAAAATAGAGGAAGAAACAAAACCCCACCAACACTGCAAAGAAACCAAGCAATGGGTAGGAGGACAGTCCAAAGAGTACAAACCATTGTACCAACGAATCCACACTAGGGACACATAGATCTGCGACAGGCAAATCACACCACTTCTCCCAACAAATTAAAACACACTTAGCACAGGGCAGACACCGATGAACCGATCTATCACCAAATAGTGAGGGGGGAAGGGAGTGCACCAAGCCCCTATTGAAAACACCCTTCCAGAGCACAAACATTCGCCACCAAACACCCCGATGCTAGGGCTAGATGGAGAAAGAAGTGAGCCCGAAGAGAGGAGAAGTTGGAGGAGGGGGAAACAAAAAAGTTCCCCGCACACTGACAAACCCCTTCTCAGCGCGACCAAGCAGGACAATCTCCAATGGAGAAAAACGGAGACAAGCCAGCAGCCACAAATGTCAAATAGCAGGTGTCAATCCCCACAGAAAGGAGCTCACGGGCCTAGGCAAAGAGGTCAGAGGCCCAAAAAATGCTAAAACCTGAAGGAGTGGAGTGCTTCTGAGGGCAAAACTAGAGGGCAAAGAGAAAAACCCCCTTTCCATAGAGCCTCCCAACTTGGGGAGAACTTAAAATCTGCATACTCCACACACCGGGACGCACACGGCCAAGCAGATCCACCATCATCGGGATCATCATCATCTCCTGCACCTTCCCCATCCTCTAAGACCCTGGCTCCTCCACCACTACTCTCCATCTTATAAGACAGGTAATCCTAATGTACAATATTATTCTTCAATTATATTCGTAATTCAATTAATTTTTTTTTAATCTATGATATTAGGGGAATTATATTTGAGTATACAATACATGAGACTTCCCATACTCCTACTATACTTCAAATATGAAATATTGTAAGATTTTAATTTGTCACGCCTCTTTTTAAAATACCAATTCTTTACCATTCGACCAACCCAGATAAAACAGTTTGAACAGTGCCGATATTGGCGTGTTGGTTCATCACAACCAAATGGATATGCGGAATAACCATACGTTTCCAAACATTTTCGTTGCCTGGACAAGACAATGATACTTACGTTGCTCAGCAACGACTTTTCCAATATTAATGATCTACTTAACTATAAAAATGTGTATACTGTATTGTCCCGTTGTATATTATAGACACTGAATCGATTAGCTACCAACTACTTTTTTCAACACATATACCGTATTTGTTGACATGAAACATCCAACACTCCACAGAGTTATGTTATATTTGAAAACTTTACAGAAACGCCTCTCCCATTCATTCTTCAGAAGTTACAAAGAAGATATAAGATAATTCCATAGTTTCCAGACACTCCAGTTATAGACAACGTTATCCTCAATTTAGTACTTTGATCTACTACGATACGCTTCGCTTGCTCGGAAACAATTTTACAGGACTCACAGCTCGGTTTGAACCCATAATATGCATAATATTCAATTTCCTTCTAGATTTCTTTACAACTGGAGGAATAAAGAACTTCCTACTGCATTAATTACAATCATGTGATGGTTCCAAAATAACAAAACCATTATTCTATAACAATTCCTCAATACTTCCTAAATAGTTATTCTAAAACCATTTTTGTAATACAAATCCTCAATACTCATGGAAGACTGTAGATCTAGCCATCTATTAAAGAATAATAATTTTGAGGGCAGAACACTAGAGATTATTATTCTTAGTTCCCTACCGTTCCTTCGTGCTTCATTATGAATGTAATAGGCCATCTATTATATATGTGCATACCCACAAACGCCAAACGCACACTTCTGATGATGACAACTGTTGGAGCAACTTCCGCAATGAGATTTGTCAGTGTTGAGATCTACACACTTTCCTTTACAGCAGCTTAGCCCATAACCATATGCATGCCCACATTTCCCACAGTTGAATGAATCAGAAGAAACATCAATGCAGTATTTTTTGGAGCAGCATTCCCACTGGCCGTGTGTATACCCATGAGCACGAGCAGACTTTGAACATGTCCCCTGATCAGTACCACACCAAGCGTTTCTGCTTCTAAGGCTGCTCTTAATTAGAAAGGTGGAACTCAGTTCTCTGCCCTCACATCCGAAATTGCTCACAATTAAAAGTAGAAGCACGGAAGAAACTAGGACCGCAACTGATAACTTCATTTTGATCTCCATTCTTAATCACCAAGATACACAAGCAAGAGTGGACTTATAAAAATTCTCCTTTTTATTTGGAACTGATAAACAAAATGAAAACTTCTAATCAGTATGTCAAATTAAAGATGCCAAGAGTTTTGGGCTCAGATTTGGATATTACTCTCTGGAATATGTGAAGATGGGTAGAACTAGCTATTGTTCGCTAAATTCTCTACCTTCATTCAAGAACACCACTCACTATTAATGAGACGAGATGGAAGACATAGATTGTTGCTCTCTCCGTAGGGAAAACTGGGTATTTATAATGCTATTTACTTGTGGTCGGCATGAGTAACTCGTTGTATTGAGTTGACCAGCCAATACGGTGAACTTAAAAAAATCATTCCCAATAGTTAGGCATAAATCTCACTCGGAATAGTGAGCAGTACCGTTGACTAAATCTAACTATAACCTAATTAAAGATTCCCCGCTACATTTTAAAATCTAATTATCTATGCACTTTATCTTGAATTTAAACAATTCTCTTACCAGCATAACGCGTAATTAGTACCTTTACCAGTTTAGCTAGGGCCCAGAACACTATTTGCGTCCAAAAAGATCAGCGTGAAATAGTAGAATAAAGTGCAGAGATTAAAAATGGCTGAATCTAATGTTGCATAGGATGGCTGGCAAGTCATTTCTTAATCTAGAATATCTTTGTCTACAATTGTGTGTGGGAAATATTAAAAATATATAGAAGAGGAATTGAAAAAGCAGGAAGCCATTGACTGGCGGGTGTGGAAATGTAGCGTCGAATTCTGAAACCTCTTCAAATAGTGTACCTTTGATTTCATAGCCTCTTCAAATAGTGTACCTTTGATTTCAATAGCCTCTTCAAAAGCTACTTACAAATTAAAAACTCTATAAAGATAATAACGTCAACCTTTTTAAAGATTCGACTTGAAATCAGAAGGTCAACCTTTTTAACGTAATTTGGTGTTCTTCAAAGCAGGCATGTGAAATCTAGGAGAAAGTAAGTAGCCATCTAACGAATGTTCCCATTGCCTCTAAGTTGTTTTGACCAAGTTTAATGTCATCAAGGAAACAAGGGTCGGGGCGTACTTTAGTCCTTTGTTAGTGTGGACATTTTGGGGAGGTATATTGGAGTTAGTGATTGTAGGAAGACTTTTGAATGGTCAAGGTTGCAAGATATTGTATGTAGGTTATTAAATTAGTGAGAATATGTTAAGCGAAAATAAAGTCTTAGATTATCAAGAAGGTACATGGTTGGTATTGTTAATTATTTATTTTTTAGACATTTAGATAGAGATTAAGAAAATAAAGTAATATTAAGTTTGATGACAAAAATATTTATGTGTAGTATGTCTAAACATATTGAATATTTTTCAAGTCTAATATTAATGAACATTTACATCTTTAATTGTTCTTTTTATAATCTTGAGGATAGCCATTAGAAATTTTGATGCATTCTCTTTAAAGTTAATAGTTACCAAAAATAGATAGTAGGAGCTTAATCCTATTTAGAATCATACTTGTCTTTATCAAGAAAAGAATTTTATAAGGTTAGATTAGCAATACTCTTGCAATTACAATGTTAGAAAAAAAGTTGCACTTTGATACTTAGTTCTAAAGTTGTCATGTCAATATAAAACAATTACATCTATAATGTTAGACAAAAAGCTTCGCTTTGATACTCAATTGCAAATTTGTCGTCATAGTGTTGTATAATAAGTCCAACAATTATAGACTTTTCAACTCCTCTCATTGTTCCCTCCATTGGTGGCCTCTTTGCATTGGGGCATCACTGGCTAGGCAATATTATATCACGTGCATTCATATTGAGGGGTAATATCCCAAAAAATGAGCTCGGTATATTGCCTATCTAGTGAAAATAGGGGGCTTTTTTAATTCAGGCAATGAAAAAATGCAATATTTGGTGAAAATGGGGGGCTTTTAATTCAAGTTGTGTATTGGGAGGGGGTGACAAATTTTTTTTTCAAGGCAATACTTTTTGAAAATAGGAGGATTCTTTAGTATGCCATGAATGCACGTGATATAACCTAGGTTCACTAAGTGAAGCCCCTGTGCCTCTTGGTCTACCTTGGAGATTTCAAATTTGAGTAGTAGTGGATAATGTATTATCATTATTATTGCTGATACAAATTGTTGTAGATATAATTGTATAAATAGAATTAAAAAACAATTTTTTCCTTTATTTTCCCATAGATGTAATCATTACGGTAAACCACGTAAATCTGATATTTTGTGTAGATTGTTCTTTCACATATGTTTCTTGTTTTTATCTTTTATTTTTACTCTTAAATATCAACAATTGGTATCAAAGCTTGTTAAGAAACTAAAAGCAAAATTGTGAATAAATTTAGGAAAGATAAAAGAAATAGATAAATGGATAATTGAAAAATTATCGAGACTTTGTGATGTCACTATGCCTCTTGACATAACTAACATGTTAATTGGTGTAGTGTGTTATAATAATAAAAGATGGAAACTATTAAAAAATGAACTTGAAGCAATAATAAAAGAATAAAGAATTTAAATTTTACCACCATGGATTGAACGACAATAGAAGTGAGTTAGTTTTCTCTTGTTGCACAACACAACGAAGACATTGATCACAGTGGAGATGTTGCAGAACTGGATATATTTCACTCAAGGTTGAGATAGCCATTGCATTGCTACATTGATAGAGAAAAATCTTTTTTCGCAATGAAAAGGCACCTAGATTGAAGCTGTTAGTTGAGAAATATTTGATACGCCATGTGAACAGGTGTGAATATTGTTCATAGAAGCTTGGTTTGTTTTTCATTTCAAAGAATTCGATACTGTCAAAAGGTGCAATCATAAGTAGTCCTCTACAGTATCTCGATATCCAATTTGAATAATCGATTTAATTGAGCCTCTTTGAAGTTTCAACAAAGGTGCTGGTATGGTGAGATAGAGAGTTTTTCGATGCCTGTGTGGGATGAAAGACTTTGAAATTTTGCAATGGATGGCTGTCGCCAGCTACGTAACTTTTTTGACTCACCATTTCAGGTCGTAGATTGCAGCTGTGTGGAACACGAATAAAAGATTGGTCAAATGTTATTAGTCTCTCCATTTTTATGTGAATTGTGTATGCATTTTAAATCTTTGGCAGGCAATTTCACCTTCATGTGGTTATGTTGAGTCTAAGCAATGATGTTGCGGCTAGTGATGTTCAGAAGAAATTTTCGAGCCGTATGAAACATTTCATATATCAAGTGGATGGAACATGAAGCCTCACAATTTGCTCATGGAAAAAGAGAAGGGTTTGGTCGAAATTCCAGATCTTGGATTGGGAAGGGCATCGACCATTTCTATCAAGAAGTACATCTATGAGATTGTGACAATGGAAGCAAAAGGAAACTATTACTTCATTGATGATGTTCAGGACAAGGTTGTTCAGGTAATAGCCATTTCTGTGAAGTTAGTAAGCGCATCAAGGAAATTATTAACTGAATGGAGAATTCCATTTGGATATTCCATCGTTGTAGCTACAACTAATGCTACTAAAGGGGGAAACATCGTTAACCTGGAAACTGAACAAGGATTCTTAACTAAGGTCAAATATTTGGAGATTGAATATGATGTATCCTACATTTATATAAATTCTATTGCTAACAACAATCCAGCGTGTAGTCAGTTGGCTATTCTTGGATTATGGAAAGAGCATGGTATTAGGAATTTCTCTCTCCCATTTATAGACTCGATTATAAATAGGAACCTTGGGAAGATGTACCGCCTCAAACTATCTTTTTATGTCTTTTTGAAAGGATTTCATACTTATTATGTGGCTTAAAGATGAACACTTTTTTAATTATGTTTTAAACATAAACACTGAAAATTTGTTTGATTGGAAGATTTATTTGGGTACAAAACTTTTTACTCTTCAAATTGATGAGGCTTCTAAAGTCTCACATGATTCCTTAAATAGATAAGGATTAACAAGATTTATTTGGGTACAAAACTTTTTACTCTTCAAATTGATGAGGCTTCCAAAGTCTCACATGATTCCTTAAATAGATAAGGATTAACAGAGTCATCTTTGAGGTTGGTGGTATCGAAGGATGGAGGATTTCCATCATGTCAAGTTAGCTTCTTTTTGAGATGATATTTTTTACTTGAGAAGCTTTTTAAGCTTTAGGCTTTCTTGTTTCTTTTTGTCTTCTTTGTTGATGCTAATAGATTTGAAGAATACATGCATTGTGAAGGTTATATTTTGGAGACACTTTTGAGATTTGCCGTTGAGATCAATATGGATTATTGTTGAGAGAGATTCAAATTATATGATTAAGAATTTTACCCTTTCGTGGTCATTAGACAATGATAGAGATTTTTTGTATCTCTTAGGGATCATTGTTGAATAATTCAAGACTGTGATTTAAGAGTTTGAGACTGAGAGCTTAAGAATGCAACTTGAAGCTACACCTTTTTGAGGGTCAAGAGACAACTTGATGGAGCCCCGCTTGGTTCAAGATTTACCTCTTCAAGAGAAGATCTAAAAATTTGTATTCATATTATGTAATCAGCAAGTTTTGTTATGGGAGGGTTCATTAGTTAGGTGAAAGAAACCCGAGGTTGCAATAGCAGATTTGTAGGAACAATGTAATAAGGGGGGGGGGGGGAATGTTAGCTTGAATGCTCAATATTACATTGTTTATTTCTTAGTTTGTTTTTTTATTAAGGTAAATGTGTTTTATAGGGACCCGAAACCCAAAAGTTTTACAAAAAACCTGGAAATAAGCATTAAAGTCTGAAACTAGCAACAAAAGCTATACAAAAAGGGCCAAGCCCACAAAACAGTCTACAAAATACCAATGATTTAGGGCAACACAAACAAAGACTTACTGATAAGAATGCACCAAATATGCATTTTTTTGAATCACTTTCCTATTGATATCCTCCAGCTTGTCCATGATAAATCTGGAGCTACCTTGCTCTTGGTACTTGCTCCTGGTACGGGTACACGAACTAGTCATAGTTTGGGATAGAGGCGTCTGACCACTTGCACCCTTCACAATCTTCTTCTGCTTAAAGTCTGAAGGTGTCGCACTGGAAATATGTCCAACCCTGTAATCCACAATCATGTTGTTGACCCTCAACAAACCATCTAAACTATTATTCATGGCGGCCTTGCTAATATCAACCAGGTTTTTCTTACTGCCTTTGATTTTTGCAATACTCACCTCCGAATTCCATATCCTACTTTCATGATTCGATTTTAGCTTGATCTTATCTTGTTGTTACATTCCACCTAATGTGGAATATTATATTGTTTCTCCTACCTACCCACACCTATTTCCTACCTACCCTTATTTCTTACTAAGCCACATGTCATCTTTGTGTGCTCACATATCCATATAGACTTGCCTATATAAGCAGACTCATCTACATTGTTTGTACGGACAACGGACAACGAACAATCATTGAACATCTTGTAATGATCTAGTACTTGATCATATTTTGCATCTTGATAGAATACAGTTTATTCCTATCATCTATTTTGTTCTCTCTTAATTGTGTTTTCCATTGCCTCTAGATCTTGGCAAAATCTCACATGGTATTAGAGTCATTAGAGTGTCATTAGTTTGCCAATTGAGAGAAATTTGATGCTATTTGGGGTTGTGTATTTTAGAGCTTTCTATTGCAGGTTATTATTGAAGCTTGATTGGTCAAATCTGAGGTTACCATTGGATTGAGGAGGTCCAAGAAAGTTAGTTTTGCCTTTTGTTTAATCCAAATTAGACTTTGTAGGCCAAATCTAGAGGCATTTGAAGTTTGAAGTTGTGGCGAAAATTTTTTAGAAATTATAATTTTGCAGGCAATTTTCAAATAATGATATCTTACTCATCCAGACTCCTTTTTTCAAGATTTTTTTTTTGTTTTGGGGTATAATTTTGTGATCTGTACAGTGGTACAGGAGTTTTCTGATTTTCAGATATAGGTTTTTTCTGAAATCATGAAATCCTGATTTTTTAAACTTTGGAGGTTTCGTTCGGGCTCATATGGACTCCTTTTCAAGTGTTGTTTTTTTTAAAGTGAATAATTTTTTGTCTACTTTCATAATATGCCATTATTTTGTAGTGATTTTGAGTGGATATTGTACTTTCAGTATTTGGTCATTTTTAGCCTATTTGGTACTTGTATTTTGCTTGGATCTCAGTTTAGATCACTAGCAGTATTTGTTGAAGTCTCTTATATCTCATTTTGAGAAGTTGTAAAGTTAAAATCAGAAGTCCACTTTGCCATTATTTGTAAGTGCCAACATGATCTTTTTATGGGGGGTCAGTTGTTCATTTATATCTCTTGGTGAAATTCCATTCGGAGGCATCTTCATCTGCAGTATTCTATAGGGCTTCTTTGTTGGTGGCATCATTTTCATGTTTCCACATTTGAATATTTTATCATTATGTATGCTCTTGCATGAGAAATGATATACTCGCACTATCATAAAGTGCCCCACCTTTTTGTATCTTGTCTTTATTGACTATTTGATGTAATCCTCTTGTACATGTAGATTAGGAATATCTTGTGAGACTTAGTGCATGGCTTTAGTTGAGACTTAGATTGTACACATTTGTGCATGGCTCCCATGAGACTTGGATTGTACCAGTATTTCTGCCATTTACGAGTATCCATATGATGCTCAAAGCAAGTTGTCTCCATGCCTGATATTCTTTTTGTTGTAGCGAGTGATTCATCGTCATCGACTTGGTACCTGATTTTGTCACACTTTGACATTTTGGTGCAACGTAGGCTCTCCTTCTTCTTTACGGGGAGGTATTTTGGTCATCATCATTGGACCATCTTTGCAAGAGATTCAACATTGAGGGGGGGCTTCATGGTCTCTTCTTTTCATCATTGAGAGTATTGTGTGCTTTCATCATCTCTCTTTTGGGGGAGGGTTTTTTCCCATTGGTTTTTTCTCTCTTTCCCCGCTTTATGAGAGATTTCATTGCATTGGTTTGCATGCATTTGCATTTTTACATGGGTACCTAACTTGGCCTTGTAACCAGGACCCATCTTGCATTGCTTAGTTGCATTGTAGACTTTAGTGCATTCCCCTAAGTTGCACTTAAGGGGGGTGTTGGTATAAATAATTATTCATCTTAGATATTATTACACCTTACTTAAGTTTACTTAGGAAATGCATTTCATATTATTTTGGGCATGAGACACTTGGGTGTTTGTGCCACATTGGGATAGTGTGTGTAGGTGAATTTTCACCTTTTATGGTGTTGATCTTATCTTGTTGTTACATTCCACCTCATGTGGAATATTATATTGTTTCTCCTACCTACCCACACCTATTTCCTACCTACCCTTGTTTCTTATTGAGCCACATGTCATGTTTGTGTGCTCACATATCCTTATAGCCTTGCCTATATAAGTAGGCTCATCTACATTGTTTGTACGAACAACAAACAACGGATAATCATTGAACATCTTGTAATGATCCAGTTGATATTTTTTTGCATCTTGATAGAATACAGTTTATTCTTATCATCTATTTTGTTCTCTCTTATTTGTGCTTTCCATTGCCTCTAGATCTTGGCAAAATCTCACAGTATTAATTAGATTATGTAGTAACTTGCATGTATATCTTATTTTACTCTTGTAGGGCACAAGCAGGACGAGTGTGGGGAAGTGTGATTTAGGATCTGGTAGTGCAGTTGGAGACAAGAGAAAGGTAATTAAATGCAAATATGATTGAATGAATAGTTTAAATAGCTTATAGTGATTATACACGTCTAGACATAGATTAATAGTTTCATATACTTGTTGTGTATATGTATAGAGAATTCTTGGCTTCACATCCTTGTTGACTACACCCAGTATACCTGAAGATAAAGAAGAAGAAGAGATGCCTCGAGTACATGTGTGTTTATTTTATTTTATGTTTAGTAGATATAATTTATTATTATCAGTGACAATTATATGCTAACTTGTATCAATGTCATGTTTGTGAACATATGTAGGTTGTGTATGAAAATATTGAAAACATACCTCCTCTCTCGAAGACATACATCAAGAGTCCTGCAAAGCCAAAGAGAAAATGTGGAGATGAGGTAAACATGAATAATTCAATTTTAGTTCATTTTTATGTTAACTTTTCGAATGTGAATTATATAATATAACTAATATTAATCGTGGTTTGTTTTTTCTTGTGCAGAATCCTTCAGAGCCGAGCAGTGCGGTGAAGAGGATCGATTTTGATGATTCATCAACAGCTTAGGATATTATAGATAGTTTTGGGATGCTTACATGTCTATTTGGCATGTATATTTTGTATATGGACATACATTCACGCATATAGACATACATTTTGTTTGAGTTGGTGTTTATGCCATATTTGTGTATGGACATACATTTGTAATCATTTGACATTTTTATACATACAAAAGTTCATATTCGATCATATAAATTGTTGCTCATCTGTGCATTGTGTTATCATGGAAATCTTTAATCTTCATTCCAATAATTAACAATGGTTAATAATGGTTATTTAACGAACAATATAATTCATTTCATTTCATCATAAGTGTTGTTTGTATAATGAACAATACAATTCATTTAATGAACAATACAATTCATTTAATAAACAATACAATACAATTCATTTAATAAATAATAATTGATACAATTCATTATTACCCTATGCATGCTCCTATTTTTCTCCCCCACTCGGTCGAACGCTTGGGATCATACCCTATCGGTGTCGTCCATTGAGCACCCTAAGTGCTAAAAATTGTCAAACTTTGATGGGCCCTAACTCAGAATCCGTGGCACCTGTGAACAATCCATTTGAGCCTACGGGGCCACGAGAGGGGTCCCTACAAAATCCTATCTCGGTTTTTCAATTTTTCCTATAGTTTTATTAGGGTAGCATTTTTTTGGTTGGCAAACAAATCGTCAGTCTCATTCAATCGAATGTTGTCGCGTGACCAATTTCTCGTTCTTCTCATTGTGAAAATGAACCGTCGGCTCTGACATGTCTAGTTAGGCATTATTACCCTATGCATGCTCCTATTTTTCCCCCCCCACTCGGTCGAAAGCTCGGGGTCATACCCTACCGGCATTGTCCCTTGAGCACCCTAAGTGCTAAAAATTGTCAAACTTTGACAGGACCTAACTAAGAATTTGTGGCACCTAAGAATGATCTGTTTGAACCTATGGGGCCACGAGAGGGGTCCCTAAAAAATCCTATCTTGGTTTTTCAAGTTTCCCTACGGTTTTATTAGGGAAGCATTTTTTCGGTTGGCAAAAAAATCGCCAGTCTCATTCAATCGAATGTTGTCACATGGCCAATTTCTCGTTCTGCTCATCGTGATAACAAACCATCAGCTCCGACATGTCGAGTTAGGCATTATTACCCTATGCATGCTCCTATTTTGCCCCCCCACTCTGTCGAACGCTTGAGGTCATACCCTACCGATGTCGTCCCTTGAGCACTTTAAGTGCTAAAAATTATCAAACTTTGACAGGACCTAACTCAGAATCCGTGGCACCTATGAATGATCTATTTGAACCTAAGAGGCCATGAGAGGATTCCCTACAAAATTTTATCTCAGTTTTTCAATTTTCCTTATGATTTTATTAGGGCAGCGTTTTTTCGGTTGGCAAAAAAGTCGTCAGTCTCATTCAATCAAATGTTGTCGCATGGCTAATTTCTTGTTCTGCTCATTGTGATAATGAACCGTTGGCTCTGACATTTCCAGTTAGGAATTATTACCCTATAAATGCTCCTATTTTTTCCCCCCACTCGGTCGAATGCTCGAGGTCATACCCTATCGGCGTCATCCCTTGAGCACCCTAAGTGCTAAAAATTATCCAACTTTGACGGGACCTAACTTGGAATCCGTGGCACCTACAAATGATCCATTTGAACCTACGGGGCCATGAGAGGGGTCCTTACAAAAGCCTATCTTGATTTTTAAATTTTCCCTACGGTTTTATTAGGGCATTATTTTTTTCGATTGGCAAAAAAATCGTCAGTCTCATTCAATCAAGTGTTGTCACGTGGCCAATTTCTTGTTCTACTTGTCATGATAACAAACCGTCGGCTTTGACATGTCTAGTTAGGTATTATTACCCTATACATGCTCCTATTTTACCCCCCACTCATTCGAACACTCAGGGTCATACCCTACCAGTGTCACCACTTGAGCACCCTAAGTGCTAAAAATTGTCAAACTTTGATGGAACCTAACTTGGAATCCATGGAACCTACAAATGATCCTTTTAAACCTATGGGGCCACAAGAGGGCTCCCTACAAAAGCCTATCTCAGTTTTTCAATTTTCCCTATGGTTTTATTAGGGCGGCATTTTTTCGGTTGGCAAAAAAATTGTCAGTCTCATTCAATCGAATGTTGTCGTGTGGCCAATTTCTCGTTCTACTCATCATGATAATAAACCATTGGCTCCGACACATCCAGTTAGGCATTATCACCCTATGCATGTTCCTATTTTTGCCCCCTACTCGATCGAACGCTCGGGGTCATACCCTACCGATGTCATCCCTTGAGCACCCTAAGTGCTAAAAATTATCAAACTTTGATGGGACCTAAGTTGGAATCCATGACACCTATGAATGATGTATTTGAACCTATGAGGCCATGAGCGGGGGTCCCTACAAAAGCCTATCTCAGAATCTGTGGCCCTAACTTGTTCAATGAAAAATATAGATAAACAAGCATTACACAGTAGACACATAATCATCATCGATATTTCCATGTATTGTTGACAGAAAACAAAATATGCAGACCGTGGGCCATTGGAATCCATAAAATGGCCCACAATGCTCTTTTTTATTTACAAAAATCGGAAATCCAATTTTAATGTATAAATTTGTGGTCCCAAAATTTTTTCCCGTTGCCGCCTTTTTTTTTTACTGTTGCCACATTAATGGTAATGATAGAAATCATATATCCAATAAAATCTGATATTCAATTTTAATACTCATATTTTAGAGAGAGAGAGAGAGAGAGAGAGAGAGAGAGAGAGAGAGAGAGAGAGAGAGAGAATATGTTGTCCTTAGGGGTCATATGGTGTCGTTAGGGGTCATACGAAAACATATGACCCCTTATGACACCATATGGTGTCGTTAGGGGTCATATGGTGTCCTAAGGGTCGTAGGACACAATATGACCCCTTAGGACACCATATGACCCCTTAAGACACCAAATTGTGTCGTTAGGGGTCATATGGTGTCCTAAGGGGTCGTAGGACATAATATGACCCCTTAAGATACCATAGGACACATAATGACCCAATATGGTGTCATAAGGGGTCATATGTTGTCCTTAGGGGTCATATTGTGTCCTACGACCCCTTAGGACACCATATGACCCCTAACAACACAATTTGGTGTCCTAAGGGATCATATGGTGTCCTAAGGGGTTGTAGGACACAATATGACCCCTATAGACACCATAAGACCCATAACAACCCAATATGTTGTCATAAGAGGTCGTATGTTGTCCTTAGGGGTCATATGGTGTCCTACGACCCCTTAGGACACAATATGACCCATAACGACACAATTTGGTGTCTTAAGGGGTCATATGGTGTCCTAAGGGGTCGTAGGACACAATATGACCCCTTAGGACACCAGATGACCCCTAACGACACCATATGGTGTCATAAGGGGTTGTATGTTGTTCTTAGGCATCATATGGTGTCCCATGACCTCTTATGACCCCTTAGGACACCATACGATCCCTTATGACACAATGTTAGGTTGTTATGGATCCTATGGTGTCCTAAGGGGTCATATTATGTCCTATGACCCCTTAGGACACCATATGACCCCTAACGACACAATGTGGTGTCTTAAGAGATCATATGGTGTTCTAAGGGGTCATAAGACATAATATGATCCCTATGGACACCATAGGACCCATAACGACCCAATATGATGTCATAAGAGGTCATATGTTTTCCTTAGGGGTCATATGGTGTCCTACAACCCCTTAGGACACCATATGACCCCTAACGACACAATTTGGTGTCTTAAGGGATCATATGGTATTCTAAAGGGTTGTAGGACACAATATGACCCCTATGGACACCATAGGACCCATAACGACCCAATATGGTGTCCTAAGAGTTTGTATGTTGTCCTTAGGGGTCATATGGCATCCCATAACCCCTTAGGACATAATATGACCCATAACGACACAATTTGGTGTCTTAAGGGGTCATATGGTATCCTAAGGGGTCGTAGGATGCAATATGACCCCTTAGGACACCATATGACCCCTAACAACACCATATGGTGTCATAAGGGATCGTATGTTGTCCTTAGAGGTAATATGATGTCCCATGACCCCTTATGACCCTTTAGGACACTGTACGACCCTTTATGACACCATATTGGGTTGTTATGGTTCCTATGGTGTCCTAAGGGGTCATATTATGTCCTACAACCCCTTAAGACACCATATGACCCCTAACGACATAATTTAGTGTCTTAAGGGGTCATACAGTGTCCTAAGGGGTCATATTGTGTCCTATGACCCTTTAGGACACCATATGACCCCTAACGACACAATTTGGTGTCTTAAGGAGTCATATGGTGTCCTAAGGGGTTGTAGGACACCATATGACCCCTATGGACACCATAGGACCCCTTATGACACCATATGGTGGCGTTAGGGGTCATATGGTGTCTTAAGGGGTCATGGGATACCATATGACCCATAAGGACAACATATGACCCCTTATGACACTATATGGTGTCGTTAGGGGTCATATGGTGTCCTAAGGGGTCATATTGTGTCCTAGGACCCCTTAGGACACCATATGACCCCTTAAGACACCAAATTATGTCGTTATAATTCATATTGTATCCTAAGGGGTCATGGGACACCATATGACCCCTAAGGACAACATACAACCTCTTATGACACCATATTGGGTTTTTATGGGTCCTATGGTGTCCATAGGGGTCATATTGTGTCCTACGACCCCTTAGGACACCATATGATCCCTTAAGACACCAAATTGTGTCGTTAGGGGTCATATGGTGTCCTAAGGGGTCATAGGACACCATATGACCCCTAAGGACAATATACGACCTCTTATGACACCATATTGGGTCGTTATGGGTCCTATGGTGTCCACAGGAGTCATATTGTGTCCTATGATCCTTTAGGACACTATATAACCCCTTAAGACACCAAATAGTGTCGTTAGGAGTCATATGGTGTCCTAAGGGGTTGTAGGACACAATATGACCCCTAAGGACAACATACAACCCCTTAGGACACTATATTGGGTCATTATGGGTCCTATGGTGTCCTAAGGGGTCATATTGTGTCCTATGACCCCTTAGGACACCATATGACCCCTAACGACACAATTTTGTGTCTTAAGGGGTAATATGGTGTCCTAAGGGGTCATATTCTGTCCTACGACCCCTTAGGACACTTTATGACCCCTAACGACATAATTTGGTGTCTTAAGGGGTCATATGGTGTCCTAAGGGGTCGTAGGACACCATATGACCCCTATGGACACCATAAGACCCCTTATGACACCATATGGTGTTGTTAGGGATCATATGGTGTCCTAAGGTATCACAAAGGGTCATGGAACACCATATGACCCCTTAAGACACCAAATTGTGTCGTTATGGGTCATATTGTGTCCTAAGGGGTCATGGGACAGTATATGACCCCTACGGACAATATACGACCCCTTATGACACCATATCGGGTCATTATGGGTCCTATGGTGTCCTAAGGGGTCATATTATGTCCTACGACCCCTTAGGACACCATATGACCCCTTAAGACACCATATTGGGTCGTTATGGGTCCTATGGTGTCCTAAGGGGTCATATTGTATCCTACAACCCCTTAGGACACCATGTGACCCCTTAAGACACCAAATTGTGTCGTTATGGGCCATATTGTGTCCTAATGGGTCATATTGTGTCATATGACCCCTTTAAGACATCATACGACCCCTTAGGATACAATATGACCCCTTATGACACCATATTGAGTTGCTATGGGTCCTATGGTGTCCTAAGGGTCATATTGTGTCCTACAACCCCTTAGGAGGCCATATGACCCATAATGACACAATTTGATGTCTTAATCTCTCTCTCTCCCCCTCTCCCCTAATATCTCTCTCCCCCTCCCTTGATGTCTCTCTCTCTCTCTCTCTCTCTCTCTCTCTCTCTCTCTCTCTCTCCCCCTAATATCATATACTAATTTATTTATAAATTAATATATTAAAATATTATATATTAATATATTAATATATTAAAATATTATATATTAATATATTAATAAACAATAGATTAATTTTGTGCAAATTTAGTTAGTGAATTTACTTATTAAAATCAGATACTCAATTTTTTTTGTAAAATTTTCAAATTTTAAATTTTGGCTCAGGAATGCTTTGGGATTTGGCTTGGAAGTGACAAGCCTGGAAAGTCAACTAAAAAAATGTGTTTTTTTAGTATTCCTTGATTTTCCAGACTTTACATTGGTGGCTAACGATTTTTTTTGTAGCCAAAATTGATAAAATGAAAAGGGTTTTTTAAGGACGTTCTCAGCTTTCCAACAATATAAGTCTTGTCTTATTTCGACTTTAATAAATAATTATTATTTATTTTCTAATTGAATTCTGACAATAGTCCTGATTGATAGACTAATTGAAAAAAACTCATAACTTTCAAACGGTATAACATTTTTTGAATCTGAAACATGCATCACATCCTATGCTTCGTCTACTATAGGGAAAAATTTAAAAAAATTAAATTTCATAAGGTTTTGACCAAGTTAAGGTGGTCAGACATAGGAGTTTCTGAATTTCTGAAAAGCTGTAGTAAAAAATTAATAAATAATTATTTACTTTATAGGAAAATATGTGTCACATCTGGACATGAGTCTAATACTTATATTATAAATATTATAAAATAATATTATGATTTGATTCTAATTAGGGTGGTTAGACATACGTCTACTTCTTATCTTTTTCCTGAAATTTTAGTACCACTGCATTAAAATTTGAAATTTTCATCAAATAGGATTTTTTTTTCCAAAAAACAACCAGTAGCTTAGAAACTACATTCAATTTTCTATAGATTCTCTTCTTACATATTTTAAAAATAATGTTCACAACTTATTCAAATTTTCATGTCAAGTTGCATAACTCTAATTTTTTGAAATTTCATTGCCATTGAAGGGCTTGTTTTGGCACACCATGATCCTGCACATACCCGCAACTCAATATCCTTTGTATCCTTCATTTAGTGGTCATATCTTCAACATATCTTCAATTAGTCTGCAACATTAAAGATGAACATTGAAGACAAACTTTTTTCTCAATATTTGAATGGTTTTCATGTTGTCCACTATCACATCTACCATTCTCACACTTTCTCGATGTTTTTGATATTTATTATTGTCTTATCTTCTCGGTTTTGTATACTACAAGTTTGTAATGAAAAATGGCTTTGGGTATTTTCAATACATAAGTGATTGCAACTTGTTTCTAGACCAATCAGTAACACTTTCTTTGTATGTTGTAACATATGTTGGTCCTACAAATATGTCTTTGTGTCTATGTTCAATATCTACCATATAATCAATCTAATTGTATTGTGATTAATGAAGACATTTTTATTATTGCAATCTAATCGATAAACCAATGCTCTCGTAGGAGAAAACACAGGATCTTAGGCCTAGTGAAAAATCACTAAGCGGAAGGGCTTGCAACCATAGTTGTTCTAGTGGTATCCTATTGATGCACCTAGGAGTCTATGTTGCAAGTCAAAATCAAACCTCCACCAAATAATGAGAAGCAAACACAAAAAGCTATTTCATCAATTGATGAACAAATGCATTGATTTGTATGAGATATGTTAAACTATACAGACCCTATGCTTATAAAGAAGAATATGGGAGATAATAATACATGTGATGATGAAAAATGTCCAAATCAAGAAGAAAAGAAGGTATGACCATGTTGGGACAAACAATGATATACTTAACCTGATTAGCTAATATACAACTGTATGCATCTAGAATAATGTTGATTACTAAGTAAACTTAAGAATATGTGTACAACATAAACTCATACACCAAAAAACTAAGGCTATTGCCTTCTACAATAATCCAATAAACGTGGCCACAAAAAATGTATGGACTTTTGGTGTTGAATAAAAAGGTGATCACACTCCTAGATATAATTATCACCTATAGTTAGACATGAACCTTCAATCACCTCATAGCTAGGATAATGGAGGTTCCTCCCACATGTAGAGAGAAAATTCTAGCAATGCTAAGATTAATTCCACCGCTACCTTCACATCAAAGCATTTTTAGTGTTTGCACAAGATTAATCAAGGTAGTTATCAACCTATAACAAATAATTATAGCTTGTAAAGTGAATAGTAACCTCCCATAATAGATGAATCAATCACATATCAGAATGCAATAATGGCTACTTGATATGCAAAAATTGTTCAATAGTTTAAGAAACAAAAACAAATACCTTGCAGAAGGGCATAGGCTTTTATTAGTGGTTTTGGAAACAATGATACAAAGAAATAATTCAAGTTTTTCTTTCTTTTGGAAGGATTTTTTTTTCATATTTTTTTGTTGCTTTACTTCATCAAAGATTACATTGTACTTGGTTACCTTAATAAGCCTAGTTGCTAGGATCTAGTTTCTTTGTATCCATCTAAGCTATGTTTAAGGGGTTTGTTAGTGTAGATTATTCCACATGGTATATCCTCTCATGTGGATTTTTCCTTTTTAGGAGATAAGATTGATTAGGTGTTAAGATTGCTTAGGTGTACTATTTAGTCTTTCTCTTGCATGGAGTAGAATTTTTCTTTCCAAGGTGTTGGAGAGATCTATTTTGCAATAAAAATGTGTGCATCTTTTTATGATTTTATCAATCTAGAACATTGAGTGTTATTCCATTTTTTGTGTTATTTTTATTTTCAAATATTTTGTGTTTTATTTTTATCCCATAATTAAAGCATGTGCATTCATTTCTCATGTGGCTTGACCAATATTGGTATTCTCTCTACAGATCTTTTTGATTCTTACAACCTCTTCTGGTAACAGGGTTACTATTATTTTCTTTATTTTTTAAATTTAAAAGTAGTCGTTATAATTGCAACAACTAGATCATCCTAAAGCTGAAGTTAAAAATGTAACAAAGTGATATAATTCTCATCATCGTCCATTTTAAGCTCAACAATAAGTAATTGGCTTACCATAATATTGAAAATTTTCAAATGAATTTCTACACAATCATCATCATTGATCACAGTGAATGCATCTTCTTACAAAGAAAAAAAGTATCTACCAAGTCCTTTTCTTGATAGAAATTTCGCAACTTCTCCAACAAAAAAAATAATTTAAATAAAATGAAATCTAACAGATAAAATTTGATTAAACTATTTTTCTATAACCAGCCAAGTTTCTTTCTTTATACACATAAGTTTTGTTCCTAATATAACAATCCATTAATCTTTATCAACTAATAAATCTTTCATTTTTAGCTTGCATGAATCATTTTTGTTATTAAATTTGTCAATATGTATTCATATGCGTATAGTAATTTTATATCATCTGTAGATCCTTATACATGTAACTCTCATATGAGACAAGTTTATCATAAGATAAACTAACAACAAACTTTTGATATATCAATTATAAAACAAACAAGTCTAATAAACTTATAAAATAGAAATATTACATATAAAATTTGAAACAAAAAATAAAATACATAACACATAATATTTTCACCTAAAACTCATACTTAACTTTTAAACATATAAAAATATTAATAAAGACATTTTGAAATCATAAGACAGAGAAAATGATTTTTCCTTCATATCATTATGTAACTGTAAAACTTTACATACTTCCTTTCAGTTTTCATCCAAAAAAGTTATGAGAGAATTGTTTATAGACAACTTTATCCTCAATCACCTTATTTACTACTTTGATTTACTAGTATACGTTTCGCGAGCTGTGAAACATATTCACAGGACACACAGCTCAGTTTGAATCCATACTGTACTGCTTTCACCATAATATTCGATTTCCTTCTGCATTTCTTAACAGGTGGAGGAATACAGAACTTGCTGCTGCATTAAATACAATCAAATGATGGTTTGCAACTCACTAAATCATTATTCTAAAACGATTCCTCAATACCACTTAAATACCTATCCTAAAATCATTATTGCTAAACAATTCCTCAATACTCCTAAAAGAATGCAGATCTAACCATCTATTAAAGAATAAGAATACTAGAGATTATAATTCATAGCTCCCCAGTGTTCCCTCCTGCTTGATTATCAATGGAGTAGGTAGGCCTAGGCGTGTGCATATCCACAAATACCAAACGCACACTTGTCATGACGGCAACGGTTGGAGCAACTTCCGCAGTGAGATTTGTCAGTGTTGAGATCAACGCACTTTCCTTTACAGCAGCTTAACCCATAACCACATGCATGCCCACATTTCCCACAGTTTAATGAATCGGAAGAAATATCGACGCAGTACTTTTTGGAGCAGCATTCCCACTTACCCTGCGTATACCCATGAGCACGGGCATACTTTGAGCACGTTCCTTCATCACTACCACACCAAGCATTTCTGTTTGTAAGGCGGCTCTTAATTAGAAAGGTGGAGCTCAGCTCTCTGCCCTCACATCCAACATTGCTCATTATTATAATCACAAACACGGAAGAAACTGATAACTTCATTTTGATCTCCATTCTTAGCCACCAAGATACACACAGGGTCACTGATAAAAAGAGTCTAAACAAAAGCTAGACTGGACTTCTGAAAATTCGCCTTTTTATTTGCCACCTTATTTCTAACGGCTTATAGAGGCCTGCATTTTGCTAGGAAAACTGATAACAAATATGAAAGCTGCTAAGTGTTTTGGGCAAAGCTTTGGATATTGTTCGCTAAATTTATCTCTACCTGGAAGGCATAGATTGATGGTCTCTCCGTATGATAAACTGGGTATTTATAATGCTATTTACTTGTGGTCGGCATGTGTGACCCCTTGTATTGAGTTGACCGGCCAATACCGTGAGCTTAAAAAAATCAGTCCCAATAGTTAGGCATAAATCTCACACAGAATTCTGAGCAGTAACGTTGACTACATCCAGCTATAACCTAATTTTAGATTCTCCGCTACATTTTTAAATTTAATTATCTAAGCATTTATCTTGAATTTGAACAATCCTCTCACCAAGATAACACGTAATACCTTTAGTAATTTAGCCAGGGCCCAGAATACTATTTGCGTACAAAAAGATGAGTGTGAAAAAGAAGAAATAAAGTGCAGAGATTGAAAATGGCTGAATCTAATGTCATATGAGATGGGTGACAAGTCCTTTCATGATCTAGTCATGGCTGAATTTAATGTTATCCTGGTCTACAAATATTAAAAGCAGGAAAGTGCAATCTATAAATTAGGAACTGAAAAAAGCACCACGTCATTGACTGGCGGGTGTCGAGAATTTCCAAGCCTTATTCAGCGGTAATAGAAAATGGTTTAATAATTTGTATATATGTATTGCAGTTCCTTTCCTGTAATAAAAAAAAGTTGATTTCAAAATTTTTAGGCAAGGGTACGAAATTTAGTCGGTGAGAATGAGAAGGCAGCGTAAGACACGCTGGAATTTGTAGAAGTTGAAGAAAACACAGTCAACCTATTTTAAGGTTTGAGTTGAAATATGTTGAGTTATTGGAATGCTGACGATTCCCATAAATAAATAATAATAATAAGGTCAACCTAATTCATGCCCCCAACTATTGTAACGTAATACCGCGTTCAACGGGAGAAAGCAAGGAGTCATTGAAGTTTTGGTTTCTATAACCCTATGCCAAATTTTGATTCAACACACAAACACACCACACTGAATCCACAATTTTGACTAAACATAACACACAATCTACACAAAGTGAATATTTTAAATAAGTTTTAAAATATAAATGTGTGCATGTGCATTGTACATAAAAGTGAATTTCAAATTTAAACATACATAAATTTCATATAAATTGAATGTCAAATTTGACATACGCATACACACATAAAGTGTATTTCAAATTTTGTTCAAACACACACATGTATACGTATACATTAAATTTTAAAAAAACTCCACACACAAACACAATTGCTAACATACTTCACACAAAACATCAAGCACACATAAAATAAACAATATTTCAAACAAGTCAACATACAAACACGCACAGAAAGTCAAAATTGAAGTTATAAAACATGTTGAAGTGCAGACATTCTACACATGAATAACATTCAAACATGACAAAGTTAAAGCACAAATGCCACCCAAAGTAAATTTCACTTTTAGTTTAAATAGACACCACACAAAATGAATGTCAAAATTAGTTCAAACAAACACATTGCATAAAGTTAACCTTTAAGCATACACATGTCCACACATAATGAATACACAAAATGATTTTTGTTTGTACATGCATTCAACACAAAGTGTGAGTCAACGTTAGTTCAAACATTCCACACAACATGATAGAAAAATGAGTGTCAAAACTCTTCCCAACATGCACGCACACACAATGAATGCCAATGTTAGCTCAAACAAACACTATATAATGTAAATACCGAAATTAACTATCTCACACACACACACTAATAATAATAATATACATAAAAACAAACAAACAAAAATTGAATTCCAAACATATTCCACACAAAATACAACCAAACACATAAAGTGAATGCCAAAATTATAAAACATGCTAAAGTACAAGCATGTTACACATGGAATTTTCTCAAACATAACAAAATTAAAACACACACCACACAAAGTGAATGTCAAAGTTAGTTCAAAGACACACCGCACAAAGTGAATATCAAAATTAGTTTAAACACACACACCATACAAAGTGAATACCAAGATTAGTTCAAAACACACAACACACAAAATGAATGTCAAAATCAACTTTTAAATGCAAACATAAAACATGAAAATTATTCAAACATGACAAAGCTAAAACAGAATCCACAAAAAGTGAATGTCAAAGTTAGTCCAAACATATAGCACACAAAATTAATTGTAAAGTTCAAACACAAACACACCACACAAAGTGAATATCAAAATTAACTTTTTAACACATGAAGTTTGTTCAAATATATCAATTTTTTATTTAAAAAAATATATATATATTAAAACCATGCACAAAGTAAACACTTAAGTTCAAACACTACAAAATAAAGACACACACAAAGTGAGTGTCAAAGTTCAAACACACTTCACACTAAAGTGAAAACATGCAACATATTTGAATCTATTCACACAAATTGAATATTATAAATTCAAACATACACAGACATGCCAAAGTACAAACATAAAAACAACTATCAAATTTAAAACATATTTCACAAGATGCTTGTTTATTTCACCCATATTTTATTCAAACACTCTTTACACATACACAAAGTAAATTATGTTAAAATTTGAGCATACACAAAGTCCACTTCACACATTGAGTTTGTTTGAAAATACCAAAGTACAAACACACACAAAAGTAAACACATGGATAATTTAAAAATATTTCATAAAATTTTACTTCAAACACACAGATTAAACAATTAAGCTCAAACTTGAATATAAAAGTACAAACATGCACAAAGTGAATTCCAAATTTCAAACATGTAACATAATTGAATGCCAAAGCTAGTACAATCTTCACACAAAGTGAATAGGAAAGTTCAAACATACACACATACGCTAAAGTACAAGAAAATAAAATAGTTATCAAAGCTAAAATATATTTTACACAAATTGAATAGGAGAAATCAAGCATACACACATATCAAAGTACAAATATAACAAAATGGTTATCAAAGTTAAAACATTTTTCACACAAAATATATTTGCTTTACATATAGTTTGTTCAAATACATGTAGTTCATACATATACAAAGTAAATCCCTAAGTTTAAATACATCTAAAGTTAGTACACTTCACACATGGAGTTTGTTCAAACATACCAAAGTACAAAAACACAAAAAATGAACATGTTCTTAATTTAAACACGTTTCACAAAAAATTACTTCAACCACATGCAAAGTAAATAGTTAAGTTCAAGTGTCTAAAATTTAAAGGTCACACAAACTGAATGTTAAAGATAGTACTCTTCACACAAAGTGAATGTGAAAGTTCAAAAATACACACATGTGCCAAAGTAATGTAAGGAACCTAAGGTAGTAGAACAAATTCCTTAATTTAAAATTGAGATGATGATTAAGAAAAAAAAATCAAATCTTTACAACTAATAAAATAAAGTAAACGTAAATATGATTCATACCACAATACGATGATTTACGTCAATGCACTTGGTCCTGGTATAAATTATCAAGTTGTTAACTAGACAAATCACACTCTGATTGTCACAATAACTTGTCATTGCACCTTGTTTAATTATGATATTTGAACATAATATCTTAAGCCAAATGACTTCTTTAGAAGTGTGAGTAGCTACCATATGCTTGGCTTTAGATGTCAAAAAAAAAACCATATCCTGTCACTTACTCATTCAACTAAAAATAAACACATAAGCATTAGTGGACCATCTACTATCAACATCACCTAAATAATTTGAATCTGCATAACCATAAAAATCGAGAGAATTATCGTCTCCTATCAAATTGATATGATAACATAAGGAACAATCTAAGGTATCCCATATATATCTAAAGACTTTCAATTTCATCCTAATGAACTCTACTAAGATTAGAAATATACCTAAAAAGAACTCACATTTCTTTGACAATGCATAATCTATTGTAGACCGTAGCATACATAAAACTTCCAACTACAATCTAGTAAGGCACTCTTCCCATGTCTTATATTTGTGTTGGGGATGTTGGATAATTTGAAACAAATAACTTTGTTTCAATTGTAAAGGTGTAGATCGGGAAAATCGGGTAATAAACAATTAGCACAATCAAAGTGAAACACAAACCTTAAATAATTATGCTAAAACCTCCTAATCTAACCAAGAAAGGCATTGAAATGAAATGCAAAATATAAAATGAAATGATATCACCATAACATCCCTTCAACATGGCTTCATTGTTCTTCCTTTCTTCTCTAATTTGATGTAGCTCTCATTGTGTAGGTGCAATAATGAAATGAAAGCAAGGATGATATCAAGGATACTTGAAAATGTGATTCTAATTTTAAATGATTTTGACAATCTGTAACAATGCACTAAATTAGATGGTTAAATGGATTCGACAAAGCAATACCGCTAAAAATTAGATCGCTAAATGGATTTGAGAGAATAATGTTGCATAAAACTAGATGATTTGAATGAAGAATGAGGTCTCAATTTATAGAAAACTCGAGACTCAACAAACGGCTAGAATCGAAAATATTTTTAAGGAAAGGACGGCTGAGATCATGTTCGATAGGATGAAGATGATGGACATAAAGTGGAAGAGATGGAAGAAAGATGATTTTGGAATGTGCATATCTTATTTTTAAATTTAAAATTAAGATAAATGAGATATTTTCTAGAATGATTGATTTTTGAAAATCAATTAAAAACAAGGGAAGATATTAGCTTCCCAAATTAAAAAATTAGAAGGATAAATAGAAGAATGATTAAAAAAAATATCCTCATGAGGATAAATAAAGATAATTAATTCATAATTTATTAAATATCTCACCATAAAAAAGAAGATAAAGATGAATTAATAAATAAAATTTATTAATTATCTTTATTTTAGAAGAATATAAATACAATAAATCAAAGACTATACGTGCAATTAGGTTAAAAATAGAGAACGTGGGCATTGACCAAATTTTAGTGTTTATATTTTGCCCCTCTTTGAGACAATGCGATTTAGAGTGTTATTTCAAATAAAATTCAAGAAAAATCACATTAAAACATGCCTTGGGCATGAAAGGTTATAAGGGTGCCCCCTCAAGAAATTGACCAAAAAAAGTGGGAAAAAATTATTGACAATGATGCTAGGATTCCAAATTCATGAGCAAAAGTGAAATTGAAGCTAAAACACAAAAGTTAAAAGCTTTGGAAGGTCAAAAAGATCACAGCCAAGAGAAATGGGAGTGCAGGAACATCCATTTAGGCAAGTAAGAGGGGTAGGAAAAGGGGTGGGAGGGTTAAAAGAGCTCATTTTCACTCTCTCATTTGGAAAAATTGTAGCTCTGGAGAAAGGAGGATTAGGCAAGGACGGTGTGAATTCTGGGAAAATCATTGTGGTGACTGTGTGTGGATCTACCAATGACTAGAGGGCACAAGACTAGCAGTATGTACTATGAGTCCCACTTGTCAATTTTTTAATTTAGCACTCTTTTCTAGGTTACATTTCCTCCTTTTTGATGCTTGTCGGGGGGTCTGGGATCAAATTTGTGCAATTGGGTGCATTTTTTGTGCAGTTGGGGGTCTAAACTACGCAATTAGGGGTCGTAACTGTGCAATTGGAAACCATAACTGTGTAGTTGACTAGGTTCTAATACATAATAGATTAGGTTTTGTTGCGCATTTGACTAAGTCAACATGCAAAGTGACTAGGGTTTGAGGTGAAGGTTTGATTAGGATGAGGAATGGTTTGACTTAGGGTTTGACTAGGGTTGACTAGGGTTGACTAGGGTTGACTAGGGTTGATGCTCATGTGCTCGATTAAGGTACTTAATTAGGGTTCCAAGATAGGGTTTCCAAATAGGGTTGATAGGTTCACATAGGTTCTTGGTTAAGAGATCGTGACGGATAAAGTTAGTGTTAACATGCAATGTTTTCCCATTGTCTTGTCAGTTGATCTTCCAACTTTACAGGCTCATGAGAGTTAGCCTACATTCTTGTCACTATGTCATCAACTAAGGGGACAGGAGAGAGATTGTCTCTTGTGTTTGGGATTGTATCATATCACATATATGCCCGAAATAAGGGCGAATAGGGCATTGATCACCACATTAGCAGAGTGGTGGCACTCTAAGACAAATTCATTTCATCTGTTGATGAGAGAGGCGACAATCACATTGGAAGACGTTGGTGTATACTAAGGGTTTCTATCCATGGTGAGTTGGTTGTATACGAGCCTGCGACTAGAAGAGAGGCTTTGAACCAGATGTTTGAGGTGGATGACAATGAGATATGCATTATTGAGTATGAGATTAGATGGGAGACTGGCAACTCAGCATTTTAGGTTGGGGTGAACTCACAATGCTAGTTCCCACTTTTTAGTACATCCTGATTTTTGCTAAAATCATACATTTTTTAGAAAATATAATTATTTAAGCTTTAAGAGGTCCCATTTGAAGTAATTAATTGAAGAGAGTTAGATCAAAGGCTCTTACATCAAAATTTATTGGATAAAACCTCTCTACTTCTAAATCATTCTTGCAATGGAGTCTCAATTGCATCTATCAAATGCTGATAAAAAAATAATTTTACATTAGCTTTTGGGGGGTCAAATGAATTAATTTATAAGTCTTGTTTTTTAAAGTATTTAGTCCTTATTATAATATTTCCAGATAGTATAATTTTTAATATACTTAATTTCGTTATTATATTTTTATATTATTTCTTATGAATGTAGGCTTTTCACCGAACATGAACTTCTTTATTCAATGAATTGGGAATTTAAATAGTAAACTAATTCAAAAAAAAATTGAAAAATATCTATGCACGAGGTATTGATGTCTTCTTTCTAACAAAAAAAATAAAATTGAATTTTGATATATATAGAGCAAGTTATGTGTTCAAATGTACACCTATATCTAAATTATATTTAATCGGACTTCAAAACTTAATAAAATGAAAAATATTTAACATATTACTATCAAACCAACTGCATGCACTAGGTACTGATGTTACAAACCAAAATTCAAAAGAATTAAGTTTTTATCATTCATAGAAAAAAAATTATGTGTTTCAGGATGCACATCGCTCTTAAAAAATGTTGTTTGTTGTAAAAAACTACTTTTTGAGGGAGATGGAAAAATCAATAAAATTTTATTGAAAAAAAATTGAAAAAAAGATATTTACAATCTACAAACAAGATGTCACAAATCACTAGTTCACATCATCTTCAAAATTTTAACGGTTTAAAGGTTATAGGTGTCGGAAAGTGAAGGTTTTTTTCAAAATGTTCATCTAAGTGTCAATTTTGGTCAAAAAGTGGGAACCAATATTGTGAGTTCACTCATTGGTGACTGTCATCAACGCAATGATATTAGGATTGGTAGCACTAGATAGGAGAGGGCATGAATTCCCTATTGGATGGGGTTGAGTGTCAGAGCACATGGTGATGGAGGGGATAGTGTTTGTGTGGGTAACATGCATGCAAGGAATGTTGTATTTTCATCTACATCAGGTGGCATATAAATGGACTGACTATTAGTTGCAGGTTGACCTCATTAAATGTGTGAGATTTTGAGAACATCAACACTATGTAGACCTCTACCAGACAAATGAATGCGTCCAGGACTACCTTAAGTGTATTGTTATGATGGGGCACTGTCACAAGGACTATTGGGTCATACATTGTACTGGAGACATCGGCTAGATTGCTTGAGGGATTTTACATGAAGATTGTACAGGGATTACCTAGGTTAGTCGGATGATCATCATCATCTTCCTTATTGAAAATAGGAGAGGTACCTGATAGGTAGGACCATTATGAGATATAGGATCATTGAGGTTCAACTACCAGAGAGGGTACAGAGGTAGTTTGGGGAGAAACGAGATGTATTGACAAGTATGGCATATTATACATGATCCAATAAGGAGGTTGGAGACTAGGGACCAATGATAAGATCACATGCAGCTTATATACTAAGTTTGAGAAGTTACAACTGAGATAGTGGGGTGTTGGACTAGATGTTATAGACACGGACTTATGACAACAACATATGGTAGGTGGTTTGTAGAGCATAGGCTAGTCCCTTTGATAGATTTAGATATTCCAATTTCGAGGAGAGCACCATGACGACGTAGGAGGAGGGGACATGATGATGAGATGAAGGAGTTGAAGGGGGATGGGGATGAGAAGTCAGATGAGGATGAGGAGATAGAGTTAGATGAGGAGTTGGATGAGGATGATGAGGAGGAAGGAGACCATGAGGATGAGGAGTTAGGTGATCAGGATGCCATGTTTATGGATTAGGCTGATGACCTACAGGTTCCACATGATGAGCCTATACAAGACATTGTTGTAGTTAATGAGGTTGAGCATATTATAGATGGCAAGGCTGTTAGAGGTGAGGTGAGGTATTAGAGAGAACACATTTCATTGTTAGAGAGATAGATAGCATCTCTTCAGGTTGACGAGACAACTTGGGATGCTAAGAGAGCATTGTTGATTACATGCATGGAGAGATTGGTAGTAGAGAGAGATGAGTTGAGTGTAGAGAGGGCTACACTATTGGTAGAGAGGGATACTCTGATAACCTCTTGGGATACAACAGATAGGGCAACATGGGAGGTAGAGTGAGCACATTTGATTGCAGATAGCACTAGTACATTCAGGGCTCAATTTCGACGGTCACTTGTTGGAATTTCGACTATTTTTCATTAGACTGCTGACAAACGCAGCCATCAAAAAATTGTTGTTGGATATTCCGACGGTGCTCGCCAACATCAGAATTCTGATGGAAACCATCAGGTCTCCATCGATGTATGTCTTACCAATAGCCTCATCGGCTATTGGCAAGACCAAATGTTCCCTTCGTCGCTAGTGTAAGTCCTGTCGATGGATTTCATCAGCATGTGCTGCCCCGACCGCTCATCCATTGAGAGAATGTCGTCGGGCATACAACATCCTCGTTAGATGTTTTCATTAATTTCTATCAGAATATTGACGTCAACCAACGGAAACCAGGAACTATGTACCAAGGAGGATGTTGTATTCCTAACAGTATAGTCATCGATGCAAATATAGGGGGCGTTTGAATTTCGACGATTATTTAAATTTTTTTTTTAAATAATACCAAAAATCATATAATGACTACTAAAAGCCGACAGTTTCATGTCAACCCGTTAATTATTTTACGGCATGAGATGGGCTTCAAGTCAAAACCCCACACAAAATGTAGCCCATCGGCTAATAATGCAGCAATATTTTGATAAATTCAAGCAAATCATTAGAACTTGTTAGGGCACTATCCTTCTTAACTATGCTTGATATAGGGATTTGTCTCTAGGTTTCTATCATGGCTTGTGCTCTATCAAAACTCCTCTTTTTGAGCTACCTTGAATGCATGCCTACCACTGTTTGAAACTTTGATAGTCTATATCCTCTATGTTGCTAACGTTGAAAGGCTCCTTTATCACTATGAATATTGGCTCAGGTGTATGGCTTCTGCAACAAGCATAGAATAGTATTTATATTGATTTGATACAAAAATTATTACTCACAACTGTCTTTGCAATAGTGAATGCCTTATTGTCACATACAATGAGTATGATGGCATCCTTGTCATCTTTTACAAAATGATCTCTTATCTAAGTGTTTTCTCATATTGTTTTGATTATCTCAACACTAAAAAACCTTCATCATTGTGATTTCCTAACTATCTACACTCGTGGAGAGTTATTTGACCACTCTTTGTATCATCTATGGATCTAGGGCTTTTGGTTTGACTGGCAACTCTTGGTCTCTAACTTTGTATGACTTCTATTCTCACTACTCATTCTCTTCAAGTTGAAATCTACATTACTATTGTTATATCTTTCCTATGATTGAAAGCTTTGATATCTCAACTATAGTGAGGTTTGACTATGAATGAGGATAGTTCACGACCCCTTTTGTGATAAGTTTCTTTTAGATCAAAATTTGACCTAGATGATCATCAAATGAGAACTATTGGCTATCATAATCATTTTGCATAATGATTTTTTGTTAGAGAAATCAAGTATTATATTAACAAAGTAATGAATTTACAAGGCTACTTTGATGCATTTTATTCCTACCTCTAGGAGGTAGAATTTTTTTGATGTGCACTCTTCTAATTATATGTTAATTCGGGCTTCTAATAGATTGAGGTTGTCTAACATGCACATAGATGACTCAAGCATCTTAATTATGTCTCTTGGAGGTTGAGATCTACAAATGGGTCATTGTGTATTTCACTGATCTTTTTTAGCATTAGAAAGAGTTGTTCCTCCCCTATTAACAAATGTTGAAAGGTGCCTATGTACTCAATGGGTCTCTTAACTTGTAAAAATTGCCAACATTCATGAAGAAAAATGAAAAATATCATTAGTGAAATGATTACTCATTGAGATCATCTTAAGATGACTTAAAACACAACCATCATATCCCACAAAAATCAATATTGCCCAAATACGCCTCATAAGCCTCTAATTACTTAAAAGTTAATACTATCCTCTAGATGTCAAAGGAAATTTGGTCATGTGCATTGACCGCTACAATTTGGAGTGCAAAAGAGGGAATGTACTTGACAGTCCGCTACAATTTTAAGAACAAAGAGAGTCTATGGCACCGAGAGGTTGCAATCGTAGCCTATGTTGGTCATAATCCATGTTGCAGCAATAACGAGATGTGAGGTAATAGTTGTAAAATTTGGATGAACTCAAAGAGACATTTACAAATACAACCTACCCTTTATAATACCTAATTGAAAAAATGGATGCAATGCAAGTACTTGTATCAATAATATCTGGCAGATAGTAAAAAACTAGAACAATAAATTCCATATAAAAGTGGTTAGACTTAAAATGATAAGAAAAATTTAAAAATGCTAAAGAAAATGTCAACTAATAAAAAAACTTACAAGGATGAGGCATACTCACAACTTTTGCAGTCGTGCCATGCATATCAGCACTAGAAGAAATTCATAGTGTTAGTGTAGATACAAGACACTATGGGAGTTCATTATACCCAACAACTTGTGGTGTTGTTGTTCGTGTTGGCTCTGTTGGACCTTGCAATTAAGATTCAATATACATTATTCAATAATATTAACTATGCAACATAATGAAATATTGGAAAGTGTGTTATCTTATTGATCTTCACTTTCTTTTGAGAATAGTTTAATATTCTCTACTTAACAAGGCCAACCACATGAAGGTGGAAGCTCATTTGGCCCCTCCCCCCCCCAACATCACTCTAAATTCCCCATTAACATCTAACATTCATTCATTCTTTCATCCATTATTAAAATATAGCATTCATTCATTATCACATAACATTCATTAACACATAACATTCATTAACACGCAACATTCATCAATATTCATTAACACATATCATTCATGAACATTCATTAGGACATAATTACATTCATTAACACATAAAAATCAGTCATTGTCAAATAAGGTAGATTACAATCATTTTTTTTGTTTTTTGAAGCTATTAAAAAACTAAGTGGAGCATCGTTTTCTTCATCATTTCTCCCATCTTCAATTGTTTTGTCCTCTGCTCATGATCTCGATGTATGCCTAGTCCTATACAGAGGACGAGGATACTGAACCAAAGGGGGATCCTCTGCAATAACAAAGAAATGGGTTCAATTCAAAATATTTTTTATCAGTGTTACAAGTATTTCATTAATTTAAAGAACATAATCATGGCGTTCTTTACCTGATGGGGCGACATCATTTTGTGTAGCCTCAACCTCAACATGTTGAACACCCTCTAGATCCTCTAGAGTTGAAATATGAAAGGTTAGATTAATCAATCCACCAATTGCAATTAAATTTGTTTAAAGCAATAATAGTGATACTCTTTACCTGATTTGGGAACATCATGTTCCTGATGTTGTCTACCCAGATCATGCTCCACTTGGTCACCACTGACTACATGCTCTAAAATATTAACAAAAAAGGTTACATTAATTACTACACTAATTATAATTTAATTAAGATGTTTAATTACATTAATTTAATTACATAAAAAAATTGAATAGAAAATGAATACCTCCACTACTGGAATGCACATCCGAACCTTTATGTACAGGTTGTGTTCCACGATTAATAGGTTGCATTCCATTGTCATGCACATTGTTATCATTGCTTGCTTATTTAAAAAGAATATAGTCACTTTATGTTGGAACTTAACATCAAATAGATTATTGGTAAAGTATTCAATTTGAAATCATTTTCATTTATCTTATTTACCTTTGTGACTAATGCATCCGAATCTTATGTTTTCCCACTCAATTCTCATAGTCATTCAGCCATGGCTGTATAGCCTTGCTAGTAGGCAATTCTCTTGTCATCTTCTATGGGCACTCTATTGAATTTAGAGCCCTGCATTTTTGCTTAGTATCATGAATTTTGCTTGAATTGTTTGATAAAAAAAAATTGTTTGCAATTTATAAATATTTTGATGCGATATTTTATTTACTGATTCTTACAATTCGTGCAACAAGTTTCATATAACCACCAGAGCCAAGTTTGTGTTGCCCATGCTTTTCTTGTCTTGCCTTGGTTGCCCTTGACGTGTCACTCATTCTATGAAAAGTTTGAAATATGTTAGATTATATGAATATAAAGAGTAATTAGTACATAATTACATTCTTAATAGTATCACATACCTTCTTATGGCGTCTGGTGGTGTATTTCCTTTTTTCTTTCAATTCTCTCATTCGCATCCAAAATCAGGTCCTTCCACTCTCTCTCTGGAATCATGGGGGGACGCTCATACATTACGTTCTTCTCTAAATATGTCATGCATTGGTCCCTCACATACTTTAGATATGTGCCAGCTTTTTCAAGGACCTTGGTTTTGTCAAATGTGTCATTTCTGAACAACCCAACCATATGGTTTGTTAGTTCATCTTTTAACTTTTTTTCTTGGTCATTCCACCTTTAAAGAAAAAACAAGCCTGTAAGATTCAGAAATAAATTGAAGCTACCTTTGATATAGTTCAAGAAAAGGATCAAAGGAAAACTATTCTAGCAATGATATGAAATAAAAATAGTGGATTAGGATTAGGTCACATATGATCAGAGAGTTTTTTAGTGGCGAATCTTCGCCAATTGGCGAATTCTGTGGTCTTTTTTTGAGGAAATGGCGAATAGTCTGGGGCAACATAGTGGTCAAATCGCCCAAAATTTCGGGGTTAACGGTCCACTATATTTTGGCTTTGCCATTGACCACACACCATTCGACGTCTATGCCTGTAATATTCGCCTGGAATCACTCAGACGTGGGTATTAGATCACCTCCGTTATTCGCCATAAATAGTAAAACAACCATGTACCCAGGACCTAATTCACCAACGGTAAATTAAATGTTCATTGCACGCATCAACCAAATTCACCAATATCAATTAAAACAGTATAAGCATTCGAGGACCCATTTCACCCCGCTTAAACCAAGATGTATTTTTGAAACGCCTGCGCAATTCGCCAAAAATGCAATCATGGATTGATATAAATACAATTGAAAGTTTGAAACACTCTTTCTTACGATTTTTTTGTGTCTGATTAGTAAATTTGGGAGCTCTCGATTCACATTTCGTAATTTGAGTTGGAATGTCGAAGTTCATTGTAGGGCGGAGGGCGAGAGTTACAATCCTACAACATAGGCCCAGGCATTCCTAATTCCTAATTCAGAGAATTAAGAAGGCATAAAGGTGAGTAATCATTTCTTCATACTTGATAGTATTAGTTTTAATTTGTAGTGAGAGGTCAAGACTCAAGATGTCAAACATGGGTGAGACTCCTCAGGGTGGTGAAGGGATTGAGATGTCAGACAAGGGTGAGACTGAGACTCCTCAAGGTGGTGAAGGGATTGGGATGTCAGACAAGGGTAAGACTCCTCGGGGCGGTGAAACTGAAGGGATTGGGAGGCCATAAATACACCCAAAACTTAAAGATACTACCATAAAGTCTTACTTTGGAATTAGCAAAGTTTTTGGTCCATCAACTTCTACAATTGCAGAAGCCATTCACAATAGCTCACCACCACCACAAGGTGGGATTGTCATTGAGTTAAATGCATCAAATGAGGATGACAATACCGACACGGCAAAAGATGTTCTAAGGGATACACACAATGAGATAATTCACTTGGATGCAAATGCTAGTACTGAAGATGATGTTGGTAGGAAGAAAAGAAAAAGGAAAGTAAAACTGAGGCGGGAGTGGGAAATGACAAGGAGTTTTAAGATTGAATGGGTAGCAAAGTACCCATTCATTGAACCAGTCCCAAATAATGATGAACAACCAACAAAATGCAGGTGTAATATTTGTAGCTGGAAAACTAAAAGAAAGAAGAAGATGCGGCTAAAGCTTGGCACTGTACAAAAGCATATTGGTAAGGTCTATGAAAAATAGATCATAGACGGAAAGGAAACACCAGTAGTAAGATGGAAATCAAAGGAAGAATGTCTTCATGTTATGTCGTGGAATATGAAGAGCATAACCACAAAATGACACTGATTTGTAATAGTGTATTTGGAAATACAATCAAGGTTGGGCTTGAACATGCAGCAAAAGATGCAAACCTGGTAAAGATTGTTCAGATGAGTGTTATTTTTCATATTCTGTCGAGAGGGCTTCCTATGAAAGATTTCCCAGAATATAGTAATTTATTATTTTTTTGAATGTTCCTCACTATCCTATGTCACATTGGTCAATAAACACCTGATGGGAAATGGAAAACTGTCTCGCTGAGGTGGAAAAGAAAAAATTAGAGGAGAGTGTAAAAGAGTCAAAATTCATTTCATTATCCATATATGAAGTTACTACGGTAGATAATATTGCTTGGGTTTGTATGCATGTGTATACTGTAAAAGAACACGTCTGCCGAGCTCATCTATTCTATGTTCATAAAATGAGGAGCAATTCAACAGTAAAAAAATTATATTTGGAAGTTAAGAAAACTTTGAATGAAATTGCTGGTATGGATGACTTGACAATTGCCAAGAAGTTGGTGTGTGTTGGAGCTGATGGAGTTGCAGTAATGCAAGGTCAAAGGACCGGTCTTTGCGCAAGATTACAAACTAGTATTGCACCATACATGGTTGGAATTCACTGCATGGCCCATTGAATGAATTTAGCATATAGAATTGTAAGCAATTTCCCTACAGTGTTAAAAGTTGAAGATCGGGTCCACAAGCTCCACTCATACTTATGTCGAAGTCCTAAACGTTTTGCAGAATTTTAGATTTTTGTTGAGGGAGTAACAGTAGGAAACAAGCTTCTCAAGGATGTTGAGACCAGATGGATCTCCTTGCATGGACCAGCAAAATGAGTTCTAACAGAATATCAATCCTTGATCAGACTAATGTATGAGAAACGCCTCACAGTAGACAAAGCTCCTGATCTCTTACATAAGTTAAGTGATATAGAGACTCTGTTAACTTTAGCTAGTCTTCTCCCAATGTTGGATTCAATGAAAAAACTTGTTAAGAAAGCCCAAGACAGAACTATGTATATCAATGAGTATAGAACTCTACATAAAATGACACGCTTGGGTCTGGATGGTCTATATTTAGATATAATAGGGCGAAGCCCAAATTTTTTTAGGTGGCAGATAATTACGGATTTGAATCATGATGAATTTTTTTACATTTCAATGCAAAAAATGAGTTATGTGTCTTTGTAAAAGGATTTCAGATACCAATGCACTAATCTAAGACAGGCAAGCGAGGCAGAGCACTACCAATTAAAAAGGAAGATTTTGACAGGATTGTTAAATCAGTTAGTGATAATTTGAAGTCTATTGCATATGAACTTTCAATTGAGATTTGTGAAAGATTCCCTCAAGAAGAAATACTTGAAGCCATGGGTTGTGTGTATCCTCAATTTTGGCATTCAATTGGAGATAATCCAAATGACGCAAAGGTGTTTCATAAAAAACTAGAGGAATTGATATTGACATTTTCAAAAGATGCATATTGCAATTGACAGCCAATAGAAGGAAATTTAAATTCAAATCTTAAAAAACAATGTAAATGCTTTGCATTATGTATGAAACATCAGCTGGTTGACTTGGAGAATCCATTAGAACTTGGATCGATCACAAGGATTTGGAAAAGGATAGATTAGAGTGAAGTATTGCATATTGCAATACCATAATATTTCAAACTTGTTGATTTATGTCAAACAACGATATTGGGGTCGGTGGAAGATGAGAGAGTTTTCAGTGCATTTGGGATTTTGAAATAAAAAATCAGAAATAAATTAGACAAAAATTTGGAAACTTGCTTGAGGTTGTTTGTAACTTAGTATAATGTTAGAGATTTTCTATATGATAAGGCACTAGCAATCTGGAATTCCATGCGTGAAAGACGAGGGTTGTGCAACACTTTAAAAGCTGGTGGTGCTACTGCTATTGCTGAGACAAATGATGAATCGCAAAATTAGAGTCAACATGAAGACGAAGAATTTTTTTAATACTCGACTCAAAATGAAGATGAACCTGTTAGTACTAGTCAATTTTTGGATCTTGAGTCCATTTGGGATATAGAAGCCTCGAACTGAGTCACTGAAGTGAATTAGCAGTCAGTTTATAGGTATGTATACTACAGTTCTTGAGTCATATTACAATTTGCAATACTATAGTTGTCATTGATGATTTTGATATTGTATTCCTTGAATTTGTCAATCAGAACGGATACTTATTTCATATTTTTAATTGTGAATTTGAATTATTAGTAAACAATTAGAATTTAGTTTCTGAATTATTAGTAAATTGGTTCTACATTATGTTGAACATGAAATGCAACAATTTGTGTCACAAGGTCCATAAAATTATTCATATTGCATAACTGTTAGAACCTTTCTACTGTTCTACATTAAATGCTTGACATGATGTTCATGGCGATTAGGGTTTTGTGTTTTTTTTTGTCTTAGTTGGCTAGTAAACCGAAGTTGTTGTGCTTTGAAAATCTGAGTTGTCCTCTCTTTATTTGTCCATGTCAATGTCAAGTGTGGTCAAATGGTTCGTCAGACAATGAGACATATTTAATGTTTCATCTCTAACTCACAGATAAATTTCATGTTTAACAATTTAAGTGGCGAGTTAGCGAGTGTTGGTTTGAGTTTAAATCGTGAGGTCTCTAGTTTTTTGGGTGTTAGCATTTTATGTTAGCGAGCTGGAGATTGTTAATGAAATTTCTTTGGTCGCGAGGTCTCGAGTTGGTCTGATGCCATGCATTATAGCCGCGAGAGTTAGCGAGTAAGTCATTAATGGTCTGTGTGCCACTGCTCGCGCCTATTTATGAAGGTAATTAATATAAAACATCAATTTTTGTTGGTACTCGTTGGGTCGTTGCAGTCAAGAGATAAATAGTTTGAGATTTTATGGTTATCGCTAGCTCGCAGGTCCTTTATCATCAAGTCAGTTTAAGTCACGAGCTTGCGAGTATTGGGAGATTTTAGTTGTCACTACCTTGCAAGATGTTTTGCACTTGACCATTTTATGTTGCAAGGTTGTGACTGGGTGTGATTTAATGTTATCGCAAGGCCGTGAGGTGTTCGCAGTTAAGTCATTTTAATTTGCGATCATGCAATGTGGTTGGTATCGCAACTTAGTTGGTTTTGTCGCTTGCTTGCAGGTTTTGAAGTTGTTTAGCATTTTATGTTGCGATCTAGCGACAGGTAAGTTTTGGTCTAATTTTGTGGTCATCGCATGCTCGTGGGTTTGTAAGTCTCAAGTCAAAAAGTGTTGCGAGCATGCGATGGCAGTTAAGTGTCTTGTTGTCATGGGCTTGCAAGGGTTTAAGTCAAGTTAATTTTTGAGTTACGAGCTTGCGATGAAATAAGTTGTTTTGTTTTATTTGTAGTGGTCACTAGCTCGCGTGTAAAGAAAGTATTACAAATGTTGTTGCGAGGTTGCGACTGAAGGGCTTGATGAAGATTCTTTAAGGATTTGTAAAAGGGGTTGAGAGCTTGCGATTAAGAGGATTTGGTAGCATTGTCTCTAACTCGTCGGTTACTTTCCAAATTGTTATAACCAGTTGCGAGTGTGCGATTAAAGATGGGGATTGACACATGGACTTGTTTTTCGGGCTCTATAAAAGTTTTGGATGGCAATCACCAATCAAATAGAAGGGCATGAATTCAAATTTTTCTCCACTACTTCAGCTTTAAATTAATGCCACAGTAGATAGTCCATGCAAGTGTTCCAATTAATGAGAGAAGTGATGGTGCCCAAATACCATAAATTGCATGATCGAGCTGAGATTTTATATAATTGCATTCTATCTTTGAGGTAATCCAGTGAATTGAGCTCTGCAGCAACGTTGGAGAATTCAAAGTGTTGGGTGTAGGAAAATTTCATAAAATTGGTTAAATTTTTCTCCTGTAGCGAAAATGAGCAAGGCAACTGTATACGTATAAAAATGACCACATTCCTAAATGAATATTTTATGTTCATTTCCATATTTAATTAAATCCAATTTAATTAAATTATTCACATTCTTCTATTTTATTAAGTAAATTATTCAATTTATTTAAATAAAATTCACTATACCATTTAATGAATAAATCATTTTATTCAATTAAATCCCCCTAGCCACTTTTAATTAAATTCAAATTTAATTAAATAGTTATCCTAAATTGAATAAATCAAATTTATTTAATTACAACCAAATTGAATGAAAATCAATTAATTCAATTAAATCCTATTATCCTCCATCCACTTGCAAAATCCCAAACCCCTTCCTAATCCCTTCTAGAATCTTCTAATCGATTCTAATTAACCTAACCCTCCTCTAAACTTTGTCACATCCCTAAGCAAAGGGAGGTCACTTCTCAAATGGCCCAAAGTCTTGGATAACCATTGAAGGTTTTCAACCTTCAACCACTAAAACCCTAAAGTCTTTGAAAACCATTAAAGGCTTCCAACCTTCAACCACTTAATCCACAAAGTCTCCAATAACCATTAATGGTTATTTCAAACCCTCCCACATGGTTAAAACATTTGTTTTGACTCAACCTCTATCCAACCCAAGGGTCTCATCAAGTCATTAATGTTTTGACCATGATTATCTCTTAATCATTTGCACAAAGGTTTATCTTTGGATTAGATCCTAATTCATTGGGTAAACCTAACTTAGACTTGACCCTTAGCCTTTAGATAACCATGAGGTCTTCTCAGTCCTTTAATGCCTCCAACCTCTTCTTTCAACCCAATCCTATGTTGACATTTGTCACCATGTCATTGGTGCCAATTATGCACATGGATCCCCAACTTTCAAACCTGGCCCTTGATTAAACCTTTCAATCCTGACCATCCATTGCCCTGTTTATGCTATAAATAGAGCTCTCATTCCTCCATTTTAAACAATCATCTCTCAAATTTGAAGCATCACACTTATGCTCAAATTCTTTCAAGCTTTCATATCATCTTTATGCTCATCATTTAGCCTCTTTTAGATCATAAATTAGACTAATATGCATGTTTAGAATAAGTTCTTTATCATTTTAGTTCAATCATAGACTAAATATAATATGCTAGGATAGTATTCATACTAATCTTGTCATCTTATCATTTAGCTTATTGCATTTTAGCATCATACATAGCTTACAACCACATCTCATACTAAAATCTAAAAAAAGCATCTCTCGTTCTCATATTTGCCATCCCTAAACCATTTTGCTCAGTGATCTGAGAGCAAAAATGTTTGTTTGAGGGACATTGTGAGATAGAGAACCATGGGACCCTCCTTGAGAAGCTGAGTAACGCATCGTTACTCCATAGCTTGCATCAAGAAGTCCTGTGTGTGTGTGTGTGGATTGGTATTTTACATATTTTTCACATTTTTAAATTCTAACAACTCACTTTTCCCACATACATTTCTGGCGCCCACCGTGGGGCACGCACCCCAATAACCTATCGTTTTTTGAATTTGAAGACTTTTGCAGGTACGCGGGAAACTAGAATTGGCGCATCTAAGAAACATTTTAGCGCATCCGCCTAATAGTTTAGCGCTTCTAGCCTACTGTTTAGCGCGTGGGCTTTCTGTCTTAGCGCGTTAAAACTGTTCCTTAGCGCATGACACTATTTAACAAATTTTCTTGTAGGTGTCGACGTAGGCAAAGCACATAGTAGCGCATCAACATAAAATATTAGCGCATCCGCCTAACAGTTTAGCGCTTCTAGCCTACTGTTTAGCGCGTGGGCTCTCTGCTTTAGCGCGTGAAGACCTTCTTTTAGCGCATGATCTGTATTAACAAATTTTCCTGTAGGTATCGACGTGGGAAAAACACTGTTTAGCGCATCCGGTACACAGAGTAGCGCATCCAATCCACTGTTTAGCGCGTGCAGACCATCATCTAGCGCGTACAGTTCAAACATTAGCGCATGACCTCCGTTAAGTTTTTCTGTAGGTATCAACGCAGGAGAAAAACAGAGTAGCGCATCTGATTAACAGTCTAGCGCATCCCGCTCACTGTTTAGCGTGTGGGAACTATACTTTAGCGCGTGGGGTCCTTTCTTTAGCGCGTGACTTTGACTAATATTTTCCTGTAGGTACCAACGCAGGAGAAAAATAGAATAGCGCGCCCATAAAATAGATTAGCGCATTGGGGGCACATAATAGCGCGTGGGTGCTTTTTCTTAGCGCGTCCGTGCAATATTTTAGCGCATGGAGTTGACAGAGTCAAAAATTTATGACAGAGTAAAAAATTAGGCTTGTGAGAGGCATAGTATATATGGAATATAACATTTAAGTATAAAGTATAATCCATATATACTTTCAGGATGTTTGAGAGGGGTTTCAGACCTCTAGGAGTTGTAATGCAAAATCTAGTTTTTGGAAGATCTTCCAAATTTCAGACTTAGTCAAATTTCAGGGCATTTCAGGATCAGAATTGTCAAATTTGTAACCAAGATCAGAATTTAGGCTTGTGTAAGCCCACACTAACATTTGATCACTGATTGTGTGTAGGTTCTAATATTTTTTATGCAGGGGAAGGAGTTAGTTTAGAGGGTTTAAGTCTCTTTTTTTTACTTTCTTTCAACAAAAGTTGGTTAAAAAGAACTCACTCTCCTTTTTTGCACAAATTAAAATAAACCTCATCATTTCATTTGGATGCATAAAATGAACTTCATGCCTTCCTTGTTGGTGTTTTAAAAGAAACTTCATCTTTTCTTTATTGCAAGGTAAAAAGAACAACAAAACAAACCTTTCATTCCTGCAAGTTAGGAAAAACACTTCATTTTTGGAAGCTCTAAAAAGAACAAGCAAATTTACTTTCTGCAAAGCTTAAAAAGAACCTCACCATCCTTTGGTGTTTAAAAGGATTCACTTCATTTTGCAAAGTAAAAGAACCTCATTTTCATTTTGTGCAAGGCAAAGAGGGAAAATTTTCCCCTATCGACTTTAATTTTGTTGACCAAAAATCACGATTTACTTTTGTTGACCAGGCTTGTTTTACAAAAGTTTTGGAAATACACACTTTGCTATGAAAGGTTAAAAAGAACATCATGCTTGTTGGAGCAACATCTCGAAATAGAAGTTAGCAAATCATTGTCTTGAAGGCTAAAAAGAACAACTTGATTGCCTTGTCTCGAAAGTGGAAGGTATATGCTCTCCCCATAACTGGGTGACCAAAACGCCAAACCACTCTTACGCTTTCAGTATTTCAAGCATTTAAATCCTTTAACAGGCCTGCCTTCCCGAGGGGTTGAAAAACTCTTAAAGCCATTCTTTGGCCGGTGTGAAGGGAACGACCTAAGTGGGGAACGACTTTGAAGCCAAGTATTCCAACCCACTATAATCAAAAGTGGAAGGTGACGAAAGTCCCTTTCAACGGTTACGCGCAGTGATTAGCCTTCCCCCAGTATCTTTACGATACGTAAAGCCTTTGTTCTAAAGGTTGGGAAGCCTCCTGAGGGAGTTTATCACTGACGGCCGAACAGGAAGCCTGATTACGAACTTTAGCATTAGAAACTTTGAGCTGAGTCAGTCGCCAAACATTGGCAATATCATAGTGCAAGGGTGGGGAAGAATCCGCCACCAAGATTACTCACCATATATCTCCCAAGATAACTACTCAACTGTGAAGCGATTCACTTTGGGTTAATTTCTGGCAAAAGGCAAAAAAATGGGCGCCCTCTAGGGGGTGACAAGGCTGTTTGAGCTGACGGAGTATCGAGACTAGTGGGCTATGATATTGTCAATGACCTTTGAATAAAGAGTCTATCTGATGTGTTTTTTGTTGTAAATCAAACCAGTGATAACATCGAGGATTTGAACACATCCTCAAAAGAATATACACTCAATGTTTAGCATTAGGATGATCATTGTCTTCATGTGTGCTATGTATTCTTGTCGCAAATGCTAAAATATCTTGCAAAATATCTAAACAATCAAACTCAAAAGTCAGTTCAAACAAGGAAAAATCATAAAGTGGAGAAAATTTCCATATCCAACAAAACATCTTTTGAGATGGTTATCAACATTTCAACTATCTTTAGGAAAGACTTTCATCCAACAAGATTCGAAGAAAGCACAAACTCAAATGATCCTACTCCAAGTCAAGATCAAGATCAAGGAATCTCTTCATCTTCCAAATCTATCTTAGGTCCTTTCATTCCACAATCGAATTCTCCATCCCTTCCATCCATCTTGGGTCCTTACTTCCCTCCATCCCCAAATCCATTACTTCAAATGATCCATAAGAAAGATCAATGAGGAGCACATCTTTGAAATTCTTTCAACCCTCTATCTAAACATCTTTCCAAAACTATTCTTCTATCATTTCCTCTATCTATTTTGGGTCCTTCTGTTCCAAAATTCAATTTTCCTCCATCTCTTCATCACTTCTCAAGTACCAACACTCATCTTGAAAATATTTCTATCTATCCTTGCACAAATCTTCAAAACATTCTATCTATTATCCAACACCTCTTTCCATCCCTATCATCCAATCCTTCGCATAAAATCCTTCATCAGTGAAATAGGTGTTTGTGTCATTTTGTCACATACTTGCCCATGCTCGAATCTCATGTTCAGTCCTTTTCTTAGATATCTATTCATGAAATGCTTTAGAATCCGAGGTTGTTCCTCTTTAACATTTTCTTTTGGTTGGGATACACACTCAATCCAGAAAAGAACCACTTATCGTATCTTGGTACTGACATCTTTTGATTACTATATCTCATACACTTAATTGCTTGCTCTAAATCATTGTGATCTCTTAAATTGAAGACATGGCTAGTGAAAAATCTAAAATCTTGCTTCAGCGCCACTGTAATTATCACACCCATGTAAGTTTCATCACTTACAAGCCAATGCAAGAAAAATAAAGATAAAAAAATATATATATCAAAAGCATGAGCAAGAAAATGAATATCAAGAAAAGCAAAATGCAATGAAATGCAATATCAAAATGATTGGCTATGGGAACATGCAAGTAACTCCATCGGGGCTATGGACGCCTGGCTGGCAATGGAGCAATATTTGTGAGATTACAGCGATAACCTCGTCGGGGCTATGGACGCTCGCTGGCAGCGAGGCTCTATCTAGGATGCTTTTGAAGTCAAGGTAACTCATGTAGCTAGCCATGTTGGATTCTGAAGATTACAATGATCATATGAGCCAGAATGAACCCACTTGCACACACATGGGTAATCAAAGAACTAAGTACCTTGATCCAGTTTGGGATTCTTCTTCCCTTTTGAGTTTGCTTCCTAGTTGCTAGAAATGTTCAGTTGAATTTTCCAGAGGTTCTAAGTGTGGGTTGGGTCTCTATCTTTGAAAAATTCAAGAACACTTATTCAGATGGTGCTAAATACTAAGACAATCTTACATATCACCTTTTTGCAAATGGAAACCTCTATGCTTGGGGGCAAAGTTCATCCACTCTATTCTTCTTACCATATCTCCCATGTCCTCTAATCCATATCCCTTATCCTATCTATTCATTTCTTCTATCCTCCAATTATTTCTACAATCTTGCTTCACTCTAATCCATATCCCTTATCCTATATATTCATTTCTTCTATTATCCAATTCTTTCTACAATCTTGCTTCACCTCTATCCTATCTCTATCCATATCCCCTTTTTCATCCTTGATCTTAATCAAAACTATGGACAACAAATCTATTTTGGTTCAGTCATCCATTCATCCATTCCTTGTCTTGATATACATTGGGGCAACCAAATACATCTTTCTTCTAATCCAAAAAATCAAAAAAATCAAAATATCCAAAAACTCAAAAAAATCAAAATATCCAAAAAACTCAAAAAAAATCAAAATATCCAAAAACTAAAAATCGACAAAAAAATCAAAAAAAAAAAATTAAAAAAAAAAAAATCAAAAAAATCAAAGCATGAACACATGGACCATCCATCAAATCAAATCAACAACAGGAAAACTCTCAAAGTCTACAATCAAACTTATCACATGTCTTGTTAATCAATTCATTACTTGAAATCAACATCAACATCAAACATGTCTTATACAAGGATAGGTACACTCGAAACCAGACAGATCGGTCTTATACGGGGTACTCACTCTTTGAATCTAGACATTCCTATCAATCATCAAGTCTTGATAATCAATCCATCCATCAACATCATTTTTCATCAAAGCAGAGTGACAAAAACAAGCCATAAAACTATTTCTTAAGCAAAATTTGTGTCAAACAAAGTTGTCTGAATCCTAAACGAATCGAGCAATAGAGGATGTCTCTCCTATCATAATCCGGAAAATTTTCATCATCAGTATCAATCAAATCCTTTACCATCTTACGGATTTTTATCTCAAAAACACTTGTTTAAAATTTTCAAATTGTCAAATCCAGTTTCCAGATCGGGAGGCTTTTATCCATATCATTTGACATGCTTTATCCTGAAGGGACAGCTAAACCTTCACTCTGATAAAGTAAGATTTGAAATTTTCAAAAACAAGAATCAACTAAATCCAAACCAATCAAAGGAAACCATTGATCACTCATGCATGACTAATCCCCTTATTCTGAGACGAAAGAACCTCTATCGTGACATCACGTTGAAGAAACAACAACCTAGTTTTTCCAAATTCATCAAGAGAAATAAATTTTTATACATCAATCATCAACCAAATCATAACAATGACATCAATCAGTATGACTGCTGGATTTTATTATAGTTAGCCTTATCTTTATCAACTGATGGAAATACATGTTTCACAAATCATATTGTACATATCATATCCACCCATCTAAGACATCACCAAAAATTCACAAATGCTTATCAATCTTGGACATACTTAGTGTAGTCACTGTCCTTGGTTTATCTGAAACAATTATCCAAATAATATCCCACCATGACTAGGTGATCAGTATACATATCCATATCAAAGTAGTATCAACGACAAGGGGCAAAATCCTGACCTCGCTAGGGGCATCTCGCCTTCAAGATTTTCAACATCAGACCAAAAACGTAGCAAGACAACAAGGATCAAAACAACCAACAAATGACAAATGACAATGCAAGAAGGCTAAACATCACGAACTTGAACTGATTTCAACTGAACAAAGATCTATTTTGCAAGATGTTTTAATTGACAAGAATACATTTCCAATAGCATGCATGATTACTTATGGTTGTTAATTTTTGCTTATCATATCTCTTGAGCACCTCCAGGATGTCTTACGACTAGAGAAGCAAGGAAGGAATGTGATGTTTTATTTGTCTTCTATCTGTGAGTGAAGGCCTTTACCATGCAAATTTGTCCTATGAAGAAATCCGGTGGCATATTGCTGAGGACATTTCGGATTTGTATGGGACAAAGGTTAACTCTTGTATGTTTATGCAATACGCACTCAGGTCGTCCTGGTTCAATTATACCTTGACGCTTGTGCTATCTTGCAAAATCAAATATCAGGTAAATTTTTCTCAGGTCATTATGGTTCAATTATACCATTATGCTTGTATAAATTTTCAACATATCCTAAAAAAATCAATGCTCAGTGATGATATTTACAAAGAAAGCAAATGAATGGTTCTATCGGATGGCAAATACAGAACGAGAGATGCTCCAAAAACATAGCTGCATATCATTTTACAATTAGCTGCATATCACTTTACACATAGCTACATATCATTTTACAATTAGCTGCATATCATTTTACAATTAGCTGCATATCACTTTACACATAGCTACATATCATTTTACAATTAGCTGCATATCATTTTACAATTAGTTGCATATCATATCATACATCTCATTTTCAAAATATCATTCATCATTCATCAATGCATCCCTCGCATGCATATCTATCACATCATCATGGAATCTTTCTTCACTTTCATATCTCTATCATTCTTCCAAACTATCTTCAATCATTCTTCCAAACTATCTTCCATCATTCTTCCAAACTATCTTCTATCATGTCTTATACAAGCGGTATCATTCTTGAAACCAGATGCTTGATCATCCATATGTTATACAGGTGGTATCATTCCTAAACCCAGATGATCGATCATCCATGTCTTATACAGGAGGTGTCATACCTAAAACAAGACTTGCTTTCATTCCAATCAATCTAATCAATCTTATCAAACCCATGCATGCCATCACTATCTACTCTTCTATCTTTCAAACAACATTCTTCTTCTTTCGAGAGATCATTCATGCTTTGTGTGCACGAACGATCTCCCGAGGGGGCATTATCATATCAAATCTCAAAACAAATCCAATATCAGTTTCCACATCAAAACAAAGATATCAAAATCAAACTTACATCAACAACATGAAACAAATTTGCTCATCTACATAAAGTTCAAAATCCTATCATTTCATATCAACTTGTAACACAACTCAAGTTCTCAAAAACCATATCAAAACTTGTAAAACAACTCAAGTACCACAATCACATAAACTTGTAAAACAACTCAAGTTTCCCACCCATATCAGCTTGTAAAACAACTCAAGTTTCCAACCCATATCGGCTTGTAAAACAACTCAGGCTTTCACACACATTGAACTCGAAATAGATAATGCAAATAATCATGTTTTGATCAACACAAACAGCTTGATATCTATACATAACTTGAAATATCTCACATCAAAACAAGTTATACCGACACTCATATTGGACAACTACATAAAATCATGACAACACGACACAAATCTCGAATCTGGGGCATCACACATCAAATCAAATCTGGGGCATCACATCAAACATCAAATCTGGGGCACGACTGACAAATCAAAAGAGCGACACAAAAATTGCATTTGATCATAAAAACACAAAAACACATCATTTTCTTTGAAATAACATGTGCACACACGTCACTTCAAAGAGGGGCAAAATGTAGACGTATAAAAATGACCACATTCCTAAATGAATATTTTATGTTCATTTCCATATTTAATTAAATCCAATTTAATTAAATTATTCACATTCTTCTATTTTATTAAGTAAATTATTCAATTTATTTAAATAAAATTCACTATACCATTTAATGAATAAATCATTTTATTCAATTAAATCCCCCTAGCCACTTTTAATTAAATTCAAATTTAATTAAATAGTTATCCTAAATTGAATAAATCAAATTTATTTAATTACAACCAAATTGAATGAAAATCAATTAATTCAATTAAATCCTATTATCCTCCATCCACTTGCAAAATCCCAAACCCCTTCCTAATCCCTTCTAGAATCTTCTAATCGATTTTAATTAACCTAACCCTCCTCTAAACTTTGTCACATCCCTAAGCAAAGGGAGGTCACTTATCAAATGGCCCAAAGTCTTGGATAACCATTGAAGGTTTTCAACCTTCAACCACTAAAACCCTAAAGTCTTTGAAAACCATTAAAGGCTTCCAACCTTCAACCACTTAATCCACAAAGTCTCCAATAACCATTAATGGTTATTTCAAACCCTCCCACATGGTTAAAACATTTGTTTTGACTCAACCTCTATCCAACCCAAGGGTCTCATCAGGTCATTAATGCTTTGACCATGATTATCTCTTAATCATTTGCACAAAGGTTTATCTTTGGATTAGATCCTAATTCATTGGGTAAACCTAACTTAGACTTGACCCTTAGCCTTTAGATAACCATGAGGTCTTCTCAGGCCTTTAATGCCTCCAACCTCTTCTTTCAACCCAATCCTATGTTGACATTTGTCACCATGTCATTGGTGCCAATTATGCACATGGATCCCCAACTTTCAAACCTGGCCCTTGATTAAACCTTTCAATCCTGACCATCCATTGCCCTGTTTATGCTATAAATAGAGCTCTCATTCCTCCATTTTAAACAATCATCTCTCAAATTTGAAGCATCACACTTATGCTCAAATTCTTTCAAGCTTTCATATCATCTTTATGCTCATCATTTAGCCTCTTTTAGATCATAAATTAGACTAATATGCATGTTTAGAATAAGTTCTTTATCATTTTAGTTCAATCATAGACTAAATATAATATGCTAGGATAGTATTCATACTAATCTTGTCATCTTATCATTTAGCTTATTGCATTTTAGCATCATACATAGCTTACAAACACATCTCATACTAAAATCTAAAAAAAGCATCTCTCGTTCTCATATTTGTCATCCCTAAACCATTTTGCTCAGTGATCTGAGAGCAAAAATGTTTGTTTGAGGGACATTGTGAGATAGAGAACCATGGGACCCTCCTTGGGAAGCTGAGTAACGCATCGTTACTCCATAGCTTGCATCAAGAAGTCCTGTGTGTGTGTGTGGATTGGTATTTTACATATTTTTCACATTTTTAAATTCTAACAACTCACTTTTCCCACATACAGCAACGAGTGGAACTGGAGGTTACAAGCCCAAGGCCACGACAAGTGGAGGTTCCAAGCCCAAGGCCATTGAGGAAAAGAAGGATAAGAAATACAAAGAAGAATTTGTAGATTTGTTTCCAAAGACTTCCGTTGCTTTGAATACAAATGATTTGGCATGGAAAGATTTATGGAGCCAATGCACACTTCATATGACTGGTACTGCTCTATTTCGTTATTTCTAGAATAATAGGGTTAAGGGTGTCCCGATGTCAAACCCTTGGGATTTAAATATGGCAAAGTTAATTGTGCCAGATGTGTATGTTGATGTGGATTTGATCAAAGAGTTGGCCAACCGCTATTGCCCAGTATCTAGGGTAATCAGAAGAAAGAACTAGTCTACCCTAGTTTCAATTAGTAGAGCTAGCTTCGTTGAAGCTTTCTAGATTACTAGTGTTGCATCTACAAATATAGATTTGGAGCCGATTGCAGAGGATTATGAAAAATACGAAGGTGCTATCAAGAAGCATGCAATTCCTAGATACATGCCTAAGGTGAATAGGAAACCAATTATAATTCTAGATAGTATCGAACCACCATTTGACATCACACCTTTCCACCATTATATGCATTGTACAATCTATGGATTATGCAGAGTGTTGGGTTTTGATGGAGATTCAACAATGTCAACTGAATTCCTGATGATGGATATGGATATTCAACACCCAGATGTTAACAAAGATTATGATTATGTGGGATATGTGGTTGAACACATTCATAATGCTCTAGTTGAAATTCAGAGTGGTGCACCCAGCCCTACATTTAAGCATTATTCATTGTTGATGCATTTAATCTTGTTCTATAATTTTGTTTTCATGGGTAAAGAATTGGAGCTTTTCAAAGACGAATTTGGTGTCTTAATGTCAATACAAAGATGGACCCAGGTTTGGGATAGTAGTTCTCCCCATTCTTCTTTCCTTTTCTTTGAAAATTGGATTGTTTTGCCAATTATGGAAATGATAGGAATAAATAGGGAAAGATTGTTAATTAATGTTAGGAGAGTTTTGAGACCTTACCAGTATGTTCCAAACTGGTCATTTTCACATAACTGGGGGGACTTTTTCATTTTTGATAACTTTACTGTGATCAGAGTCTATGGGTGTCCTCAGCCTCCCCATATTTTACCAAAATTTGTTCCAATTAGGATTGCTTTTATGGAGTTTATTTGCCAATTGACCCTAGTTGAAAAAGAATACCTTGAGAAACACAAGAAGGATTATTTTCTTCCTAGGCTTTGGGTTGTGTCTGATTTTACCATTGGTAGGAATTCCTTTGATGAAGTAAACAATTTCCTTAAATAGTATAGGTTGGTTAATGTTGTGTCTAAATTATGTGATCCTGAATAAATTATTCAACGTACATTGCCAAAAATGACACCTTGGGCCACAATAAAGGACCATGAACAATTGGATGATGAAGATGTGGTTATAAATTTGTTGAGAAAAGAGGAAGTACAAGAAAGGAGAAGAAAATGGAAAAATTTGATGAGAGTTGAAGCAGAATTGAAGGTTGTTGACCCTAGTTTCTCAGGTTTTTGTCCTGATAACCCGTACCTGGAGAGGATTAATAGAATACTGAGTTTATATTAAATGCTGATGGAATAAATGCCTGAAATTCTAGAAGTGGCTGCTCAGTAGCAAGAACCCCAAGATGGATAATCTTCACATGGCAAGAGGCCACTTATTGTGTCTATTGATGATGTAGAGAGTGGGGATGAAGTTAAATCTACTCGAGTGCCACCTGCAAACAAACAAAAAACCAAAGAGGTTGGTGCAATTGTGAGGAGAGACCCTGCTAGAGCAATTGTTACATAGCAAGGACACTTCTTTCATCAAATAAGGACACATCTTAGAGAAGCAGGGAAGAATGAAGAACAGGGAGAAACAAACGAAACCCTTGTTCAAGGCTTTGATGAGCATGTGATGTTGTCAAATGAGTTCATGAAAGATGATGACTTTATTAAGTCAGATGAATTTAAAAGTTTTTTGACAAGGTTGAAACAAAATTAATTAAGACAAAATCTGATCATAGAGGAAGGAAATGTAGAAAAGAAAGAGGAGATCATCAAGGCACTGCAGGAATATGATCCTGATAGGGAGCAAATATCTATGGAACAGGCAAGACAATTGATTAAGAGTACTGGTATGGTTATGATGCCTGGCTGGGATATCCAGTCTATTTTTATTATTGATCAGATTAGGAAGCAAGAGGACCCAATGTTTAAAACTGAATTTGAAATTGGAGATGTAATAAGAGGATCAGGATTTAATCCTAAGTCAAAGACACTTGTTGCATGGTCTTTGGCCCCTTCCATTCAAAAGCCCCACCTTCTAAATATCCAAGTAGAAAAGAAAGCTGACAAAATGATCTGGAATTTGCAGAACACAAGTGACACAGAGATTGCCTCATTTTTTACTCAAGTTTCTTTCATGAATTTATCAAAAACAGAGGATTTGTCAAGAAGATACACAGAAACATATAACCAATTGATTGCATTATCTAAAAAATATGAAGAGACACTGATGAAGAAGGGCGCTCTGGAGAAAGAGTTAGTGGAGTTGAATGAAAAAATTGCAAATGAGCCCCCTCCAATACAGATTATAGAACAAGTACAAGAAATACCAGCTGATGTGATAGCAAAAATGGAGGAATACATAGAGAAAATTGAAAAGCTTGAAAATGAACAAAATGTCAAGGCTATCTTTGTTGTGTCAAAAATTATGAAACATGAGATTAATGTATTGAAAGGAAAATTGATGGTAGTGCATGATTTGCACATTTCATTGAAAGAGGCAAGTAAAACATCCTCTGAGGTTGTCGCTGTTCTTGGACCTTTGTTCAATGTTTGGTCAGGAAGAAGCAGATTAATGGATAAGCTAGATATTGTAATGTTGTATAGTGACGAGTTCCCTCCCAAGATCATGACACTAAAGACATGGTGGAGGTAATGAATGCAACTTATGCATTTTTCACAGGGAAGGATGTGCTTCTAAATGAAAAATTGCAGACATTTGGGGAAGGTTATAGTAAATTGGTGCCTTAAATTTATGGTAGTAATCGAGAATTGAAATCAGTTTCTCATTGGACCAGCGAATTTGATTTGATTTTGGAGGAAGAATAAATAATCAAGCATATAGATGATCAAGTTGATGTTGATTTCCTTAACAGTATGCTTGATTCACTATTCAAGGTTGAGGTTGACCATGCAAAGTTTATTGTTGAGGCGAGGGTAGTTAAAAATGTCGGATGGATAGACTCAGTTGCAAAGTTGGAAGAGGTAAAGGCATTCAGTTGACCAACAAACAAAGAGGTGGACAGATGGCAAGCCATGCTAAAGCAAAAGAAGAAATGTCAGGTTGCTACCCAAGATTCCTCAAAGTAATTCTAAGCTTGTTGCATCCTCATCTTATAAAAGGATTCCAAGATTAATTTGAGAGGGATGGCCACTTTGTTTTTGATCAGTAGAGAGGGATGGCTAGTTGGCCACTTTTATTGATGTTCAAAACTCTGATATAGTTATAATAGTTCAATTGTTCAAGAATTTGACAAGTGCATAGCTAAATCACATTTTCAATTTACTTTCTGATATCGTTATGAATATAATATCAATATCATTTGCAGTTTGAGATCTTCACATAATTGTCTTTGTGTTGAATTTATGTTTTCACTATGAATTGAATGGTCAAGGGTTTTTCAATTTACGTGTCTGCAAGGAAGATTATGGAATAGTTCTAGGATTTCTTTTAAGGAAAGAATTAAAGTTATTGGGGCAGTTTCAGTGAAATCATTTTTTTAAATACAAATCTGGTGATTATATCATTTGTATGAATCTGGGTTGTGTATGTAATGGCATATTCATTTATGTTTATCTGCAAATGAATCTTATTGAATTTTATTATCAGGTTGTCTTTGAATTGTAAGTGACTCTATGCCCTAGGATAAGGCACTGGTATGTTGTCTTGATGTTGTCTTGGTGAAGTGACCTTCCAATTATAATAGCTGATTCATTGTGGGTGAATATGTTTTCATGTTTGTCTTTGATTATGAAATTGTGATTTGTCTATAACATCTATCATGGAATTGGATCCTCAAAGGATATTCCCTTTAATGGACTTGCATGCATGTTTTACTAATTATGTTGTATTCCTATCTATTGTGGCATTTGATACTTTCATTCTTAATACTCTTATGATTTTATATGCTATGGATGTTTATATAATATATGGAGGTGTTCTATGGCTATCATGTACATGTTTCCCCTCCTCCATAAAGTTGGCATTTCCTCATACCTATAATCAACATGTATCTCGACCTTTGTATCCTTTCCATTATATGTGTATATATGAATAGAAATTATATATATATATATATAGCTGTGAACATTCAAGATTTCCTGTATAGTATCCATCGGTATGTTCGGCAAGTTTTCTGGGACCTCAAAACCCTCTTTCCTTAAGTAATCCGCCCACCAATTACAATGAGGTGAATCCTTAATATGATTCCAGACTAACAGAAATTTTGCATTCCTAGGCATAATAGGAAGCATTAAATGAAAAATTGCATACACCATAGCAATGCAACAAATGAAAAAACTCATGATTCTGATCATTTGAAAGAGATATAATTATACACCAAAGAGAAATAGATCATAATTTAATTTATATTGAATAAAATTACTACTTCCATCACAAAATAAATTTATATATAACTCCTTCAAGTGATGAATACTAAGAGGGGGGGGTGAATTAGTATACCAAAAAATACTGAACTCAAACTCTTAAACAGTTTAGCAGTTAACCGTTATAGCTAATTTACTAACAAACCGGTTAAGACAAATGCAAACCAAATAGCAAATAAAGCATTCACCCACAAGAACACAATCACCATAACACAAGATGTTTTGACATGGAAACCCAAATGGGAAAAACCACAGTGAGCAGAAACTCACAAGTAACTATCTGCAGAATAGAAACCAGACTGGTTAAGATCATACAATGTTCTTCACCAGAACAGATCCTATTAGGAATCTAGATCTTTGTTAGGAGATAAGTCCTATTAAAGTCTACCTTGTGAGAGGATTTCAGATTCACAGTTGTGAACCACCTTGTTAGAGGATTTACAAAGGCTTTGCCAGGCCTACCCGATTAAGGGTTTCAGACTTGTCGAAGATGTGAGGAATCAACAAGTGAGTGATCTAGATACTAGCATAGTATGCTTGGTTAGATCCATGATAGCTCATTGCTAATGCATTTCAACATTACTTCAGTCTTCAATATTTCCACACTCTGTTTCTTCACACAAACCTAATCTTCTCTGCTATGATCGCACATACAAAAACCCTCATCCACTAAAACCCTAGACATGATGTCCTTATAAAGGAGTCTGATTTCATGTCGGTCCAGTAGGATTACATTACAAGTTCCTAGGTTCAGTGCATCTAGACACATTTGGTAACACAACACAAAATCACTGCCAAAGTGTCAGTGGTTGATAACTAATCACAGAAATACAGGTGGGTAACTCATCACAGAGTAATACCGGTTCATACATTTTACTGATTACCGGTTGTCAAAATGAAGACTGGTAGATCAAAGTGTTAACTACCACTTTGTTCATTCATACCGATTGAGGTCTTCATACCGCTTTGGGTCTTCAGTTAGTTTGTGACCAGTAAACACCTTCTGCAAAACACCGATAGTCTAAAGACTATAATACATAGTACTGGTTTGAACAATTACCGGTTGAGCATAACTCATACATAAAGAAAGTGATCACAAAACAAGTGTGTGTCCATCAATGACAATCACAACATCATTAAAATGCCGACAATCTCAACTTTTGGCATTGATGGCAACACCTAGGAAAATTTTGACATCTAAGTGTTTTACAACAAAAATATGCCATAATCAAAATTACTCCCCCTAAAAATATACACTATCCCTTTTTGCAAAAAATACAATGTATACTACTCCCTTAAAGAGGTAAACATGAAAGTATACATAACATTCATCAAAATTTAAAGACTACTCCCCCTTTGCCAACAATGATAAAGTACTGCAGAATAACCCCTATTTCTCATTATCATTAAAATAAGTATATGTTTATGACAATAATGATTGAAACTTATCAAAAACAAATTTAAAATCCTACATAAAAGTCTTCATGGCTAATGACCATGACTCAAGTAATGAGGTAGCAACCTCACTTTCCATCTGCATCTGTGATACCTGTTCTTCCATGGCATCAATTGTACTCATCTCTTGAGTGACCATTATGTCTTCCAGATTGAGAAATCTCTTTTGAAGAATTTGCAATCTGGGTAATAAAACCAGTTGAAGCTCCTGCAAATCTCTTGTCTGGTTGTTAATCTCCAATTCTATCTTGGTAGACTGGAGTTGATACCAGTGAACAGTTTGCCCATATGTAGTGAAAGAATCATACGGGGTCTTAAAGTTTCTTATGAATGCTTGCAAATCAAATTGCAGTTCACCCTTTTGTGCAAGCACATCATCACAAAATAGATGGGGTTGGCTTATTTTGCTCAACAGTAGTTTTCCCTCATCCATAGCATCTCTTATATCCTTCTTCTCTTTCTGAAGTTGAGACCGGAGCTCATTCAGTTTCTTTACTAAGGCAGTGTTAAGTGCCTTTTGATGCTTCTTTTGTGCATTAGCTTCAACAACTTCTTCCAAGCATTGTACCTGGTCCTTTACAATTGTACATAGAAGTTTCAGTTGTGATAGAGAGGAATCAGTACTGGGGAGGTTAGTACCTGGAATCAAACTGGTAAGGGTGTCAATCGTAGTGTGAATGACATCCTGCTCCTTTTTCCTCCTCAATGTTTCATGTCTTTCTTGTGCTAGCTTTATGCCTTTCAACAACTCCGATTCATCTGCAGATTAGAGGTCAAGAGGAGTGGTGATGTCGGTCAGTTTGGCTTGACCACCGGTTGCCTTTGGAGTCTCCGGTTGTTTGCTCTTTTTTGCTTCCTTCTTCTCTTCCGCTCTTTTCTTTTCCTCTTCTTTCTCCCTTTTCTCCACTTCATGCTTTTTCTTCTCTTCCTCCTTCTTTCTTTCTTCTTCTTTTCGCTTCTCCTCTTCTTGTTTCTTCTTCTCCTCGTCTTTTCGCTTCTCCTCTTCTTTCTTTTCCTCCTCTGCTTTCCTATTCTCCTCTTCTTTTTGCTTCTCCTCTTCTTTCTTTTCCTCCTCTGCTTTCCTCTTCTCCTCTTCTTTCCTCTTCTCCTCTTCTTTCTTTTCCTCCTCTGCTTTCCTCTTCTCCTCTTCTTTCCTCTTCTCTTCTTCTTTCCTCTTCTCCTCTTCTTTTCTCTTCTCTTCTTCTTTCCTCTTCTCTTCCTCTTGTTTCCTCTTCTCTTTCTCCGCTTTCTCTTTGTCATCCTTTTCCTTGTCCAATTTTGTCTTGTCTACCTTTTCTTTGTCATCCTTTTCCTTGTCCAATTTCACCTTGTCTGCTTTTTCTTTGTCAGCCTTTTCCTTTTCTGCATCTGGAGTGACATCCAAAGCATCAACATCAATAGTGTCCACCTATTCTATAACTGGTTCTCCTTCGTCATCAAATACCTCATCCAGTTTGGCTGAGGATAGGTTCAAGTCTTGTTCGGCCTTCTTGTTGGCCTCAGACACTTGATGCAACCGGACACCAGCTTTGGCATGCAGATGAGTGTCCTTTTCTACATCAGTGATCTTGCCTTCTAGCATCCTGAGTCTTCTTCTTCTCATGAAGAAGAGACCTTTATGCACATCCATTATCTCAAATAATTCAGAATTGGAGGCTTCAGGAAAGTACTGAGCAAATACCTTCTCCCTTTTTTCCTGTTCTTTCTATGGCAATGCGTCATTTGTTGTCCAAAGAGTTGTATAAAGAATCAGGTGACACCGATCTAATTTTAGATGGCGACCGGTCATCCACACATAGATATTTTCTCATCTCCTGTTCTACTTCTTCCTTCTCAGTATCAGAAAAATCATCAAAGTATTTTTTCAAGTCATCAAGAACCTTTCTCTTAATATTCTTTAAATTCCTTTGACAATGTGTTAGAGGCTTGTAAGAAGAGATGTCTATATTTACTGATGTTGATGAGGCAGGTGCAGTACCAGTAGACTTAGCCTTCTTGCTTGATTGTCTGGTTTTCTTCGGCTGCACTTCCAATTCGGTATCCTCTGACTCCGGAGAGTTGTTCTTGGTCTTCTGCTTCCTCTCAAATACTTTAGCGGGTGCAACTTCTGGTTTCTTCTTGGCAGGTGACCACTTGGTCACTTTTGGGCTTGTTGAGGTAACCGGTGTCGATGCCGATGGCACTGCCTTTCCCTTTTTCACTGAAGGTTCTTCAACCGGTGTTACCCCTTCCAAATTGGTGTCGGTTTGCTTTTTATTTGCATTTAAAGGAGAGGCAATCAGGGTAGAGGCATACCCATCTAACATGTCATACATCACCTCATATCTCATAGGTTCTACTTCCTCATGTCTTGGTTCTACTGCTTCCATTATGCACTCATCTACTTTAATGGTAAAGAAGATGTCCTCTTCATATTTCTTGACAATATCCTCATCCTTTGGCTCATCTTCTGCTTAAATTCATCGAAGTATTTATTCAAGACTTCGAGATATCCGGTTCCCACAGCTTGGAGACTTTCCTTAATTTGTTTGGTTACCGGTTGGTCAGTAGACCATTGAATATCACCAACTCCTGGGAAATAGCCTTGGAAGTAGAAAAATAGACCAACCAAAAGTTGTCCAAATTTAAAACTAAGGGCACTATCCTGTTTGATGGACTTTAAGTTTAATAGAAGTTGCTTCTGCAAACAGGTGCATAGATCAAACGAGGCGTCCTCTGTGATCATTCTGTAGGTGGCATTTACCACAGCAACAGAGATAAAGTTTAATCTGTTGGCATAAAACATCTGGTATCCAATCACCATGCAAGCATACTTGACCAACTCATCTTTGATGGTGTTGACGGTCATTCCCTGTTGGTCGCTCAGAGAACCGGTGAGCTTAGTCATTTCATTCTTGATGACCTTCCTTAGGGTTGGCACCTCACCACTGTTGTAGAAACTGGTGACGACATGAATTGTTTCAGGGGTAATGTCATGCATCCTCTCAAGATACATTTTGTCACCATGCACTCTGCTCAGAATGATGCGGATGTTCTCTTCCGTGAACTCTTCAAGAAAGTAAATCGCATTATGAAGTTTCTTTCTCTCCAGGATGTTGTATTCTGGTTTGATCTTCTTGTCATCCCCACAGAACAGACCTAGCTAGGAATGAATCGCTAGGGATCCTAGGTCTTCTAATTTGCAGTCGATGTACCCTGAAATATCTCCTTCGACAATGACTCTGACAGGTATTTGGGACAGGGCATTATATTTCATTTTTCATTGAATGAATTCAGTTGAGTCCATGGGTACACTAGAGCTGGAGTGAGATGCAGAAGCCATGATTAACTAATAAACAAGAAATTTGAGAAATACCTTCAGAATTTTGAAATTTAGGGTTTGCAAATGCAGCTTCGCAACACACCACTTTGGTTGTTGGATTACCGATTAGTGTTCTTCACTTGATTGATTGACAATATCTCCGAGTTCTTCTGCAAGATTTGAAATCTCTCTGAACCACAAGTCGAATCGCCTTTTGTCTCTCTGCACTTGAAAAATTCTTCGCTCGAAAACTGATAAGTAAAATGATTTTGAAAATTCTTTTTAAATGAATTCTTCACCTACCATAATAAATGCTCCACCACTAGGGCACAAACCCTAATTTTGCCTTTTACCGCTTCACAATCTTCTGTCGATTGACTGGTAACGTATACCGGTTAAGGTCTTTTACCGATATAAACTGGGGGTTTGAAATATTTCACCGAATTGTTCCCCCTAAGCTTTTCTAAAGCTCAGTTTGCCAATTCAGAGACTTCCACACTAGGTGCAGAAACCGGTTCATCTTGTGACACTTCTTCAGGTTTCTTTTTCCATGTTTTATTCATTCCTACTTGAACGGTTTCAACATTAGTCTTCCCTTCTGGAGTGACTGGTATGTTATCTGATAGGTTCTTTCTCATTCTGTAGGTTCTGACAGGGTGTCCCGATTTGTTGCAATGATAGCATACCATTTCAGGTGTTCTCCATAGTCCATTGTTCATTCTACCATTTTTCCTCTTGCATGTTGCAGCAGTGTGACCACTACCATGACAGATCAAACAGGTTGCTCTCCAACCGGTTGCCGCTTGATAGCCACCACTACCTGACTGATGGTCATAGGCATTATACCCCTTTGGATTCCGGTTCACAGAGGATTCAGGAAAAACTCCTTGATTCCTTTGAGGATATCTGTCAGTGTTGTGCATAGCAGACCTGCATTCAAATTCTCTATGCTCAAACTTGTTGCATGCATAATAGTTTCCATTGAATCTATTGGATCTAGGCTTATTGTTTAGAAAATAAGGAAAAATATTGTAGGCCTTATTTCTACACACATTAGTAGTATGTCCTTCCTTGAGACAATTAAAGAAAATAGGTTTAAACTTTTGCTTACCTTTATCCTTTGATGTTGGTTGCTTCTTTGATGCTACATCTTTTGTTCCAGAGGTCTCACCTTCCTCATAACCGAAAAAACCAAGTCCAGTGGTATTCTTTACTGGTTTTGCTGATTCAAACTTTTGTTCTAGCTTAACAGTACTCTTATTGAATTTGGCAAGTATTTCCTTTGACTCAGTGAGTTCCTTGGTAATAGTAGCATTGGATTCCTTCAAGGTTGCATTCTCCGAAATAGCTATGTTTAGTTCACCTTGAATTTCTTCTTTTTCCACTTTACTCTCTTGGAGATGAGCGGTAAGGGCACTGATTTCTTGCTTCAGCTTGGAAATCTCATGATCTTTGTCTTTTATCAGGTCTTCAGCTTTCCTTTGGTTCTCAAGCTCTTGACACATTCTGATAGTCACTCCTTCTAGTTCCCTTCTCAGGTTGGCATTAGATTCATTCAGTTTTTCAACTTCTTCAACTAGGGCCTCCATGTCTGCTTCATCAGAAGAACTATTTTCAGTAAGCTCCATTAGTTTCTCAGCATGCTCTCTTCTTTTTTCCAGAGAGGCTTTATATTTGACTTTGAGTTCATCAAAGGCTTTCTCAGTCTAAGTGAAACGATGAGTAAGTTCCCTCACCGTGTATTCTCTATATCTCCTTCCAAGTGGTTAAACTTATAAAAAGGTTGGCTCTGATACCAATTGATGACTACTAAGAGGGGGGGGTGAATTAGTATACCAAAAAATACTGAACTCAAACTCTTAAATAGTTTAGTAGTTAACCGGTATAGCTGATTTACTAACAAACCGGTTAAGACAAATGCAAACCAAATAGCAAATAAAGCATTCACCCACAAGAGCACAATCACCATAACACAAGATCTTTTGACATGGAAACCCAAATGGGAAAAACCACGGTGAGAAGAAACTCACAAGTAACTATCTGCAGAATAGAAACCAAACCGGTTAAGGTCATACAATGTTCTTCACTAGAACAGATCCTGTTAGGAATCTAGATCTCTGTTAGGAGATAAGTCCTGTTAAAGACTACCTTGTGAGAGGATTTCAGATTCATAGTTGTGAACCACCTTGTTAGAGGATTTACAAAGGCTTTGCCAGGCCTACCCGGTTAAGGGTTTCAAACTTGTCGAAGATGTGAGTAATCAACAAGTGAGTGATCTAGATACTACCACCGTATGCTTGGTTAGATCCATGATAGCTCATTGTTAATGCATTTCAGCATTAATTCAATCCTCAATATTTCCACACTCTGTTTCTTTACATAGACCTAATCTTCTCTACTATAGTCGCACATACAAAACCCCTCATCCACTAAAACCCTAGACATGATGTCCTTATAAAGGAGTCTGATTTCATGTCGGTCCAATAGGATTACATTACAAGTTCCTAGGTTCAATGCATCTAGACACATTTGGTAACATGACACAAAATCACTGCCAAAGTGTCGGTGGATGATAACTCATCACAGAAATACCGGTTGGTAACTCATCACAGAGTAATACCAGTTCATACATTTTACCGATTACCGGTTGTCAAAATGAAGACTGGTAGATCAAAGTGTTAACTACCACTTTGTTCCTTCGTACCGCTTGAGATCCTCGAACCGCTTGAGGTCTTCATACCACTTTGGGTCTTTAGTCAGTTTGTGACCGATAAAGACCTTCTGCAAAACATCGATAGTCTAAAGACTATAATACATAGTACCTGTTGGAACAATTAATGGTTGAGCATAACTCATACATAAAGAAAGTGATCACAAAACAAGTATGTGTCCATCAATGACAATCACAACATCATTAAAACACCATCATCAAGAACCTGCACAAAGCTTGACACTAAATGCTTTTGATTTTCTTTGTAAATGACTATACAACTTGATCCCTTCACCTAGAGTCTAGAATCGCTACTGAAACTAGAAAAGGAACCATAATTTTGGAAACCTCAAGAGACCCCCCAAAAGGAACCCTTCTAATGGCCTTGATTTCCCTTTGCAACAAGCTTCAAGACAAGAGACACATGTCAACAAAACATTTACTCTCAGCAATTAGGCCTAAAAGGCCATATGCAAAATTATGTTACAAAAATATTCTTTATCCATGCGTTGGCCGTGAATCAAAATTTTCAACTGAAAATTGGTAGAAGCAAAACTGCTTGAGCCATGCCATTGTCACCTTGATGCCTTCAGATGGAATGTGAGATGTTACGTTATGTCCAACAGATTGTTTCCCTTCTCAAAAGGGATACTAGGACCTGGCAAGAAGTAAAGTCACCCCTAAAAATTAAAATAGAGGAGGAGCTTCAGCCTTCATGCCCAGGAATAGAGAAAATGGAAAGAGGAGCTCGATCCTTCATGCCCAGGATCAGAGAAAGTGGAAACAAGAGCTTTAGGGTAAACATAATATGTTGGGGAGGGGTCGTAGCTTCTATGTCATCACAAAGATGACTGACTGCCACTCCCCACCCAAACAAACCCTTCTTTCATTCCTCTGTGGGCTCCTTCTTCAAACCCCCTGCCATCCTATGGCAGAGTAGAAGCAGAGGATGTGCCATGTGTGGCCTTTCTTGATAAGAACAGGCTTCCACACCCCCTCTGGCAATCCTTCTCACTTTCACAACCCCTCTGACAATAAACAAACTCACACAGGAGAAAACAAAAGAACACCCATCTAGTATCACAGAGCACACGACAACTCCATGCATGATCCTGCTCAAACATCATCTTCCTTTCTGAGGAAAATACTACTCTCAGAAAATGAAAAGGGTTTATTTTCTCTTCTACCAATTAAGTCACCACTCCATTGTATTTATAAATTTTTAACACTTCATTTGGTGATGCTCATTCACATAAAAAATCATCGTTTTGGTGCTTTTCAACATGACTCTGGACTCTAGAAGTCATGCCTATCAAATCTACTGCATCATGCTAAGGCTCATCTTATGTGAACGATTTTGTTCTGATTTTATTCCTCCTTGATTGTACAAATTCTGCTTCAGAATCCATGACAACAAGCAACCTCTGATTTCTCAGAGAAATCCATAATCTCCCATCTCTAACTCAGAAGCTATCCAATCCTTTTATGCCTTTGAAACCATCGTCCTTGCTTGTCTAATCAACCTCAACTTAGGAGAAACCTTCAAACTAGTCACTTAGGAATGAGTCGGCATCCAAGCCTTAAAAATTCCTCGTACATATTAGCTTGCCACCACAATTGTCGCTAGCTCTCATGTTTATTTAATGTTAGCATTTTTAGGTCGCGAGCTAGCGACTAGATAGTTTGTGGTTAAGTTTTATGGTTATCGCCAACTCGTGAGGTAAAATGTTTGAAGACATGATCAAGCCGTGAGCTGGTGACAAGTGGGTTTGGGTTTACATCGTGAGGTCTCTAGCTTTTTGGGTGTTAGCGTTTTATGTTAGCAAGTTGGAGATTGCTAATGAAATTGCTTTGGTCACGAGGTCTCGAGTTGGTCTGATGGCATACATTATAGCTGGGAGAGTTAGTGAGTAACTCATTTCATACAGTTGTCGCTAGCTCTCATGTTTGTTTAATGTTAGCATTTTTAGGTCGCAAGCAAGCGACTAGACAATTTGTGGTTAAGTTTTATGGTTATCGTCAGCTCGTGAAGTTAAATATTTGAAGACCTGATCAAGCCGTGAGCTTGTAAGTGAAGTGCTAGTGGTTAAGAGATAAACAGTTTTATGTTGGCGAGTACACGACAAGGGTTAAAGTTACCACTATCTCCAAGTCGTTGTGATGACGAGGACTTAACATTTTGTGGTCGAGAATGGCGAGCGGCGGTTCAGTTGCCCTCAGTCGCTAGATCTCAATGTTATGAAGGCTTAGCATTTTTAGCTTGCGAGCTGGAGATAGAGTCGTAAGGGCTTGTCGCTAGGTTGCAAGATTTTCTAATGGGCAGTCTTTCAGGTAGAGGGTTGACAACTATGTGCCACGTGTCTTAATGACTTGACGGGGACTGTTGAGGTGCCAATATTTTTTTTTTACGTTTTGGAAAAAGGTTGAAATCGCCAATATATTTTTTTTATGGTTTGAAAATAGCTTGAAATCACCAATATATTTTTTTATGGTTTGAAAATAGGTTGAAATCGCCTTTTTTTTTTTTAGTGGTTTGAAAATAGGTTGAAATCGCCAATGCAAATATTTTTTCTGGTTTTAAAAACATTACAATTTGCCCATGCAAAAAAAAAATTGGTTTTAAAAACATTACAATTGGCCAGGATTTTTCACAAACTTGAGCGATCACGAATGATTCGCCAATGGAGATTATTATTTTTTCTCCGTAAACTGCAAAATTTTGCCAATAAAATTAAAATTTTCCTTGGCAATTATACACCTTTCGCCAGGTTTTTACACCTTGTCTGAGGGGGGTTTCTTAAAGTTTTCCCTGCATATGATGTTCCACCTTTTACGTATGGTGGGCCCAAATATCTGCAATGCAATGTCACTAATATTTTTATAGAAAATATCATTTCCTGCAAAAAAAATCATGGGATCATTAGTCCAAAACGAGTGATCAGTAAGTAAATTACAATTAGACTATATATAATAATAATTTTAAAGTACCTGGAACCTTTTGTATATTTAAGGGAATCAATTCTTCATCACTCACCACCAATGTGGCCTGCAACATTCTCATACTAGCAATACGGGAAGATCTAGAAAATGATGGTATGTTATCAGCAGTAGTCACCTCTGGCGCATCCTCATGTGCATCTCTTGTTGCAGAAAATGAATCCACTATGAAATGCCCCCAAGAAAGAACACTTCAAGGTAAATAAACACATAATGAAAGAGAGAGAAAAAGAGGGATCTACCAACAGTGGGTGAGTCAACATGACATGCATTAGACGATGTCTGCATGTTGCATGTTGTCGACATTGCAGTCGGCAATATAGGTGGGGCTAACCTCAGATGAGGCAGTGTTTGCACAGGAACATTGACAACACCTGAATAATAATACATTAAATATATGAAAATTGCAAGAATTGTAAACAAGGATGAACCTTTATTAATAATTGTAAAGAAAGATGAATCTTTATTAAGTGTTCGATGCTAATCTTAATGATAGAACAGTATGAAGGAGGACAAAGTAGGTAAATTTGTGACAAGAGGGCAGTGTAAAGGAAGGAGGAAGGAGACACCTTGAATAACACTGTAATGTATTATGGTTTGATAAAATCAATAAAATTTTGTGTTTTGGAACTGTTAATTGCAAATTTCCATGACAGTCACGTTTCATGCACTGTTTCAAGTTTCTTCTCATTAAGCAAATAGATTAAAAATGTCTAATCAAGGATTGGAGGGTGAAGTGTAATGAATTAAATTTTTTTTGTGCCAAGTTAGAGCAATGGTCGTGAAGAATGAGGAGAGTTTGAATTGTTTTTCTCTAAATTGTCCAAAACCCTCAGTTCTAGGTCAGTCACAAGGGTTTGTTAATATCCATTGATGTAGTCATTGAAAACTTCTCAAATTTTGGATTCCTATTGTCAACTCAAGTATCTTTCATATTTAATTGTTCTTATGTTGAATGGTTGTACAAATATCAAGAAAACTAGTGCCCTAGCAAACTGAGACAAAGCTTTCCCTGTTTTGGGACAGCAAACCATATTGTTTTGTTGAGTGATGTCCAATGGATTGAAAGAGGACTGTGTTGATTAAATAAGGTTGGAACAACTCTAAATAACCTTCCCTGGTATGATGGACATTGATAAGCCAAGAAAGTTTCAATCTACTTGTTTGATCATGACATTCACAATGAATGGTAGTTTGGGTTCCTTATTTTGCATTTTTGGAATTTGTAAGGATTCTATGAGCCGAGGACAGAGGTAAGTACATGGAGGACAAAGGTAAGTATATGTTAAGGTATGATGGTTGAAATACTTGGTATTTTCACAATGTTAAGGCTAACATGGAGTTTCTTGAACATGTAACTTGTCTTGTTGGAAGTTGATCTCAAGTAGAATGTGAGCTCAAGTAGAATGTGACGAGCTTTAAAAGGAGAGAGTATCATATAGTGAGAGGTTATTTGATAGTGAAGAACAAATCACTGTATGAATCTCTCAAAAATTATAAGTGATGAAGTGAGAGGTTGATCCAAGTCAAGGATCTAGAAAAATGATGTGTTGGGGGTTTGTTGAGAACAAGTGAAGGGATGTGTAAGGGGGTTTTTTCCCCTAAGGTATGAATGATCAATCATGAAGAGCATCAACTAGATCCCTCTGCATCAACTACATAATAAATATATGATCAATAACACTATCATTAAAAAAGCAAGTTCACAAGTCCAAAGAAGGGGTAGTTTTAATGTATAGAACATGGTCATCACCTGAACTACATGCAATACCCTAATCATGGCCACTAGGTTGATGAGGACACATAAAATTTTGTAAAAACAACACGTACATATTTTACTTAATGACATAAAAGAGAATAAAATATAAACCATTATTGAACTTTTTTTATAATTAAAGCTTTCATTACTGCTTACTTGCAAGTTTTGTGTTGTCCGCATCAATTGTTGCACCCTCTCTTTTATTTCATTGGTCTGAGGGCTCATCTATGCCAAAGAAATAATCTCTCTATTAATTTTTCTAACAGACTTTTTCATCATTTCTATAGGGTTTATGGTAAATGAAATGTCATCATTGCATAATATTGTTGAGTCCACATCCCTATAGAGGTGTTGAGGTATTGCATGTCCCTTTCCCTTTCTCCGAACATCCATCTGTGACAAGAATATTATTAACACTATCAAAATTACTCCAAAACATTCAAGAAAAGAACATAATAATATAATAATATAATAATTTGCTTCTATCTAATTTGTACAATTACAATGAGGTTTACCTGCTCAGTATAAGTGTCAGGACCTACATCCCTATCTGTGCTATGTGACAAATCCATGTCACCCTGTGACAAAGAAAAAATATAAAAACGTTAGCTAAATGAAACCAATAGACTTAGCAAAAAAATTTAATAATAAAATGGTATATTGGAGTCATTAATTGGAGGTTGGTTTAAATGGTATATAGTACGTACCACCCCCATGATAGTAACTTTGTTTGTACCTATATGAGTCAAATTGTAATCAATTAGCAGCTCTTCCCTTGCACTTATTTATTTTATCGCACATACAAATACATGATTTCCCTCACGCGCCTCAAATATGCAATTGGGTTGCTTATTAGTTGACCCAAGTTGCATACTATTTATAAAACCTACAATATTCCTTGTTGCTTTTGGCCTTCCATCAATGTATACAACCACTCATTACTTTGATCATTATCTTTGTGTTGTATATAATTTGCTGACAGTGCATACCTACACATATTTTTTTTATATCGAACAATCTGCATCCAATTTTTATAATTGTAACAAGGTCTGATATACTCCATCAATTCAGCAACTTTGTTGTAACAAACCTTTATGTCGTCCATGCAAAATAGGCCCAAACCATGTAACGACGAAGGTGTTATGTGATATATCCTCTCGTTAACACAAAAATCAGTGTTTATTGGAGGAATTTCCTTGGGTACCCATTGTTTCTGTAGATGTTTGTACCTCAAGGGCACCTCAATGTCACCTTTGGTCTCATCATCATAAGAACATGACCCCCCTTGAGAAAGGAAAAATTCCATGTGTTTATTGAATTTTCTTATAATCTTTTGACCTCTAGTTGATCTCCCTATTTTAGATCTACTACATGTCTCACTTGCATCTTCTATTCTTGCATTTCCCTCACTCAAAGAAGACACGTCTGACAAATACCTATTTGGTGATACCTGCACTCCATCAAATGAGAGAGTTAGTTGGTAATGAGAGAGATATTTTACAAATGAGGGTAAATTTGATGAAGAAGTCAGCCCTAAAGTTGATCTTGAGATTAAAATTTGAATAAGTCCAATTGGGGCCTCAAGTGTTGATAACTGTATTAGATTTGTTGCTAATGTCAAGGTTTCAAAATCTGAGGAAGTTTATTTTCCTAGTAATTTTTAAAAAATAAATTATTTCTATAGGGTGTATTGGCTTATACTTGTCGATCCATGAGACTGTGCAGGATCCTCGTCAAAGGGGTTGAGGTTCCTGCATATGTAATTCAATTATCTTATGTTAGCTAAAAATTACATGATACGTATACTAAAAATTATATAGTACACAACATGAACAAGATGTGGTCATCATAATCATTGTATATTCTTTTATTCCTTACCTTTACTTTATGTAGACTGTACAGGATCCTCAAGTAAAGGGTTGACGATGTCTATAGTCAATTACCTGTTTCCACCAAGAGTGGTAGCATTACACAAAGTATATACATGAAATCAACACCAACAATTGAGCATCATAAGCATTACATTTGTAATTTGATAAACAATAAATACATATGTATCATAAGCATCATAAGCATCACATATGTATCATCATATATGTAATTGAGCATCATAAGCATCACATATGTATCATCATAAACATGTAATCCATCAAATATATATCATAAATCACCATCCATCACATAGCTAATAAACAATCCACATAATGAATTAATTATGTAACCATATAAGTCAAATAAATTTCTATCAAGAAATCAATATTAAATAGATAATATACTAATCATATACCTCATACATTTCATTCATGTCATTGATCTTCTTCTTCATCTGACTCATCATCATGACCATCATCATCATCATCATCATCATCATCATCATCATCATCATCATCATCATCATCACCATCACCATCACTATCACCATCACCACATCATCATCATCAACAACAGCAACATCATCATCATCATCATCATCATCATCATCATCATCATCATCATCATCATCATCAACAACAACTTCTTCTTCTTTGTGAACATTTCCATCAAGAACATCATCGACTAACTGTCGATCATGATCATCATCTACATCATCTTCTACTTCTTTGGTATCTTCTTCTTCCATCACATTATACTTTATCGACCTTCCTCTTGGATCATGTCTAACAAAAAATGACCAACACCTCTGAGTAAAATACCTTCTCACATTGGCTTGGAAGAACATAGGGCTCATCCCCAACTGGCTCAAATGACCTTGTATTAACCATTATAAATCCATTATCATGTTCAATAATAGTTCTATCAGGATCATTTTTATTCAGTCCTAGCCTGTACCATTTGACGACGAACAGAAATAATTTGAAGGAATTAAAGTCACACTCAAGTATATCATCCAAAATTCCATAATATCAATTTTGAGATTCTTGAGGATGTATGTCGTTTCTAGATGAAATATTGGTCACCTCAAAGATTGCAGTTATCCCAGAATCACAAGTTTTCTTCGTATCATCCAACTTTTTGATGCAAAATTTATGATCATTGAAGCACATAGCGTTGTGGTGATTAACCTGCAATATGTCAAACATGTAAAAATTATTGCATCATGAGTTGATAAACATATGGGTGATTAATAAATTTATACGTACCTGTTTATCTTTTAAACCATATGCTAAATCAATTTCCCTTTGTGTAACATTGGAATCTCCATTACGATGAGCTTCTTTAACCAATAAAGACACACATTCCCATGTTAATGTGCGACCATAATGTTGACATCGTTCAATCCATACCACCATCCAATCAAGATTGTTTGCAATATACAAATGTAGTGCATCCCACTCTCGACCAACTGTACAAAAAATAAATAGACGACTTACAACTGATTTATTTTGAAGATTAAGAATTAGTTAACTACAATAACATCTTACAATTACCTCTCACTTTCCTCAATCTACCTTTCCCCATCAAGTACTCCCCTTCGAATTTTTTAATGGGGTTGGGATCCCAAATGCGATCTACATGGATCTTTGCTGCAAACTTAGGAAGATATTCTGTAATGTACACCATAGTCTGGTATACCATATATCCCTCCACCATAGAACCCTCAGGATGTGCTCTTTGTCGAACCAAAGCCTTCAAAAATTTCAAGTGCCTCTCAACCATCCACATTGACCTAGTGTGTACAGGTCCACACAATTCAATCTCCTCAACTTGGTGTATGAGGTAGTGTTCTTCTGCATTGAAAAAAGTTGAAGGTAGACACTTTTGCATTTCACACATTAGATGAGGAATTTTTATCTTCTAATATTTTATATCTTCTTTATGGATTTCTTTAGATGACAACCACCTACAAGAGATTCAAGATGCAAAAATATATAAACGAGACTTTACAAAATAATATACAATATATTACATAACAAGTAAAACAAATCGCAAATATAATATCTATACAATAAATCGAACAAACATCACTACTTACCTCATGTATTTTCCAAGATCATATATGACTTGCTTGACATTATTGTCAAAGTGGTCTAGGAGAGATAGAGGTAGAACATACTGCAACAATTATAAAATGATCTTTTCATTATTTTATAACATAATACAATAAAAAGTACATGTGCAGTATACAAATATATAGTAAATATAGAAGAACATGAATTACCTTAATGAAGGTATGTCAATTATGCATTTTCATCCCTAGCCCAAATTCACTTTCTTTGATATGAGATTGTTTATGTTCACAACAAATCCTGTGGGAAATCAAATTTTTCGTATGACTTCTTTTATAGCATTGCTTTGCTGCTCCGTTAATAACAAAGGAATGGCACTTATATTAATCTAGTCCCCATTGCTATTTGATTGAATGACATTTTTCATTACATGATTGGATTCTTGAATGTCAATACAAATTTTGATAATTTTTTCTATGTCACGCCTTTCATCCAATATTTTCCATAATGTCTCTATTATATTCTTTCCAATATGCATAGTATCAAACAAATGCACAATTTGTAGCTACTCGTAGTAGGGCAACCTACTAAATTGTCTGGGATAAATTTTTAGTCCCTTTGGAAGATGGCCATCCATGCCTTGATGACCTTCACGGTCATCAATTACATCATCAATAAACAAAACACGATAGAAAAATACAAATTCCAAACATAAACCATTAGATGGAATGACATTACCTTGACGATTAATTCTATTATATTCCAACTTCCATAGGTGAGGTGTCATTCTTTGTGGCTTTGATGTAGTCTCTTCTTTCCCATTGAAAAGACATTTTTTAGTATTCCGATACTTATGATTTTTGTGGAGGAAGTGCCTATACTCATCAAACACTTGCTTTCCTAAACTTTTTGAATGACGAGGTTTCATCTTTGGACCACAAACTAGACATGCAAATTTTCCCTTTGTTTGAAGACCTAGAAGATAATGTATAATTCAATTAAATATGTAAATTTTTATAATTATAATTATCATGCACAACTTGAACACTATAACATACCACAAAAATGTGTTAGCCCTGGGGCATCATGTATTGTCCATACAAGCATTGCATGGAATTGAAATTGTCTTTGTCGTATTGATCTAGAGATGCCATACATGGTGACACCATTCCATAACTCCAGCAACTCGTCGATAAGAGACTCAATATATACATTCATATCTTTAACTTGGTACTTACCTAGTTGAATGAACAAAAACATTACATAATTATTATGACCATTTTACTGCAATATTTATAATTAAATGTAGATGACTATTAAATGAGAAAATACCTAGAACAATCATTGCCAACATTATGTGCTCCCTCTTTATTGACATCCATGGAGGAATGTTATTGTTGATAACAAAAACAGGCCAATCGAGTAAACAAATCTCAACTCTCCAAATGGATTGACACCGTCCGCTGCCAATGAAAGCCTGAGATTACGAGGTTCTTCTTTAAAGTGTGGCCACTTTTCCTCTATGTCCATAAATGTTGAACCATCTGCAAGCATTCGAATAATGTCATCTTGACTTCTATTGCGTGCATGGTAATCCATAAATTGTGTCAAGCTAGTGCACCTAAATAATCATTGCATACATGGAATAATGGTCCGAATATAACAAAGAACCTTGCGAGGCACCTTTTTTGTTATTTGATCTGTTTGATATCTACTGATATGACATTCATGGCATTATGTTCCAAATTTATGTTTTTTATGATATATAATATGATCATTGGGACAAGCATCTATTACTTGATACTCCATTCCAATATCTTTTATAATGGTAGATAATTTTCGGTATGAACGAGGTAAAATATTTGATGGTGGTAACAAAAACTCACCTATAATTTGTTAATATAAAGAAAATTAATGGGACATGATTCACCATTTATTAACTATAATGACATATATGACATACCTTAACATATGTGAGATTGTTATGTTGGATAAACCATTTGTAGCCTTCAAGCTCACCAACAACAATACAGTGGAGAGAAGAGTTGTTTGGGAGCCTTCGTAAAGGGCCTCATATGCCTTCTCAAGTAGAGGTAAATCATGAACAACATCAAGGTCATCTTGATCGTCATGATCACCTATGTCAGTACTAAATGTGTCATGGATCAATGTATTTGTACCATCATCTTCAGTTGTGTTTTTTGGCACATGATCGTCATCTTGCATGGCATCATTATCTTTAGCTTTGATATTCACACCTCCATGTTCCTCCACTTTGAAAACCATATTCTTTGGGTTGTGTTGGTCCATATCATGTGCCCTGGGGTGCTCGACCTATATAAAAATGATCAACATAAATAAACCATGACCATGATCTCATCATTAAGTGATTTCGTATGTATATAAATTGTTAAAATGATATAATGAATAACTTACCAATGGATGATAATCATGCCCCCCTTCAATGTGACCATGCTACCTACAATGTTTCTTAGCTATTTTTATTAGAAGTCTTCTAGTCTTTAAGCCCTTACAAATTTTGCAGGGACAATAACATTTTCCATCACCTTTTCTTTTCAAGTTAGACCACAATCTAGCAATTGTCTCCTTATTTTGTTCTTTGCTAATATTATCTAACATGGTCTTTATTCACAAGCAAAAAAATTAGGCTATGGAAAAATTGAAAATCAAACCAAAACCATTTAACTCTTTTTTTTCATCTTAAAAAATTGAACTTAATAGAGAACGTATTTAATGTAGCTAGTGGTCACAAATTCTTTTGAGATAGATGTTCAATCATTAGATGTTCAACATAAATTATTTTTCCTCTCCCACCAACTCTTCCTCCCTCCCTCTTTCTCTCCCTCCCAGCAAAAGATGTTGAGTGCAGATGCTAAATGGCATCAACAAAACTGCCCTCATCATAGTGTCTAAAAAAATACTTAAGGAGGCAAACAATTGGAGTGAGATGATTATAAGCGCCATCAACTATGCATTTGAATTATTCTGAGTGCATTCAGCTTGAGTGAATCGGGCAGATTCATTAAGGATAGCTCATTAAATAGTCAGATTTGCATCTGTTGGATTAGGCACTAAACGTAGGGCTTCACATTAGACTTCAGTTAGTGACTGTGATTAGTCACCAATCAGATAAGTATATCTGATATATGCTCATGTAATCCGAACATTATATTGAAAGCTTTGATCTAAACTTAATGTTGGGTTTCCCCTCCAATCTGGAGGTTTTCCTAGGGTAATCTGCATGTGTTGTCTTATGTTTTTTCTTGTATTATTTATTTATGAGTGAGTGAACTCACAAAGTTGGTTCCCACTTTTTGGTACGTCCTGATTTTTGTTGAAATAGTACATTTTTTAGAAAATACAATGATTTAAGCTTTAAGAGGTCCCATTTGAAGTAATTAATTGAAGAGAGTTAAATCAAAGGCTCTTAGATCAAAATTTCTTGGATAGAACCTCTCTACTTCTAAATCATACTTGCAATGGAGTCTCCTTTGCATATATCAAATGCTGATAAAAAACCAATTTTATATTAGCTTTTGGAGGGTCAAATTAATTCATTTTATTTTTATTTTTTTTAGGTATTTAGTCCTTATTATAAGCTTTCCAAATAGTATAACTTTTAATATATTTAATTTCATTAATATATTTTTATTTTATTTCTTATGAATGTAGGTTTTTCACTGAGCATGAACTTCTTTGTTCAATGCATTGGGAAAAATAGTAAACTAATTCAAAAAAATTCTGAAAAATATCTATGCACTAGGTATTGGTGTTTTCTTTCTAAAAAAAAGAAAATTGAATTTTGATATATATAGAACAAGTTATGTGTTCAAACGTACACCTATATCTGAATTATAATTAGTCGAACTTCAAAACTTAATAAAATGAAAAATATTCAAAACATCACTATCAAACCAACTGCATGCCCTGGGTATTCATGTTACAAACCAAAATTCAAAAGAATTAAGCTTTTATCATTTATAGAAAAAAAATTATGCATTTCGGGATACACATCACTCTTAAAAAATGTTGTTTGTTGTAAAAAACTACTTTTTGAGGGAGATGGAAAAATTAATAAAATTTTATTCAAACAAATTTGAAAAAAACATATTTAGAATCTACAAACAAGATGCTAAAAATCGCTAGTTTATATCATCTTCAAATTTTTAACGGCTTAAAAGTTATAGGTGTCAGAAAGTGAAGGCTTTTTTCAAAATATTCATCTAAGTGTCAAAGTTGGTCAAAAAGTGGGAACGAGTATTGTGAATTCACCCGAGTTTTATTATTACTTTTGATCACTAAAATTATCACCTTCTATATAAGTGAGAGTGTTCCTTAAGGTGTTCATAGTGATCCTTGAGAATGCAATGAACTCATAATTTTAGTAATTCACTATGTTACAAGTAAGATAAAATTACTTGGAGAAGTGAGGACACGTTTGAATTTTATAAGGTGTCTAGAGTTTCTTCCTAGAGGGGATCTTACTAGTATATTGATGATAATAGATTATTTATTAGATTTTTTTCCTATTCAATTTTCCACAAGGTAAATCACTTGCATTATGTCCTTTTCATGTGGTGTTTCTTTTAAATCTAGTATGTAATTGCTAACTAAATTTTCAATTTGAATAAAGGGCCTTTTCACTTACCCAATTTATTTGATTCAAGTCCTCCTGAGGTAAATGCCATGATATTGGACAAAATGAAAAACTAATCATAACCCAGGTTCCTAGAAAAATGAGTAAACAATTTCATCCCACGGCAGGCATAGTCCACATTTATAAATTACAAATTTACCAAAAATCAAGGGGGCAAATGCAAAAAATTGTATGATCTCTTTGCAGTTACCCAAAATATGTGATGTTTTGATTAATTAGAAAATTAGGTTTTAAGGACCCGAAATCTTTTACATAAAGATCAAAAGAAATATCATCAAAGATCAACTAGACCAGCATAAAGACAACAAACAAAAGACTGGCAAGAAAGCCAGCAACCCGAACGGATGGCAAAAAACTAGGAACAACAAAGTAGAAAAAAATGGAAAGAAAGACCCAGATAGCTAACAACACCTACAAAGACTTAAGAAGTTCAACAGCCTTGATGACCAACAGGTCATAATTCGCCGAAACAACTTTGAGCTCTTCAATTTCCTTGTTTCGCTTTTTCTCTCTCTTCTTGCCTCTGGTCCTCGTGCGTGGTCCTTGCACACTTTCCACGCCCTCCATGTCAGTTTCCTTTTCTAGGGATCCCTTCTCATTCTCCAGCTTACTGATCAGGAATTTGATGTTGTCAGTCGAGGCCTTCATAATGTTATAACTATGTTCAGCAATGCTTCTGAGACAGGTATCGATTTTGTTGAGTCTGTTTTCAGCTTCCACCATTCTCTAGTCCCTAACAGTGTCATTGTTTTTTATTTCCTCCTGGGCCTTCTCCACTTGCTCAAACCTTCGATTGAAGGCGTCCCTAATCTCTTCAGCTCTGGAAATAGTCTTTCCCAAATCATCAACATGCTTAGCCACGAATTTACCTTCACCGATGCTAATAGTCTCCAGAATTTGAATCCTATGACTCAAGTTCTTGTTTTCCTCCAAAACTTTCTTGTGACTGTTTATGAGTCAGTCAAGGGTGTCCACAAACCCCTTCAACCCCTCAACAGAAGGGTTAGAAGGGGGGATTTTTTCACCAACCTTGGCCTGATCAGTTTTGGGGTCTTCACCACCGGTATTTTGTTCGGCATCACCACCAACACTTTGGTGGAAAACATCCCCCGTAATCTCCTCCTCAACATTTTGGTCCGCATCTGAATCCTTGCTCTTCTCTTTGTCCTCCGTCTTTGGCTCAGAATTTCCCTGCGTTTTCTGATTTTTCCTTTTTTGAGAAGAAGATTTAGGTTTCTTCTTCTGAGGGGACGGAGAATCATCCTTCTCAAAGTCCTCAGAGACCTCCAAGGAGGAGGAAGAATGAATCTGGAAGACCTTCTCTTTTCTTTCTTTCTTGCCCTTGGAAGAGGACGGCTTACTGCTCTCCTGTTTTCTTTTCTTACCCAATTCAACCTCAGAGTCCTCTAGGCTCTCCTTAGTCTCACTTTTCAAATCACTGACAGAATCCTCACCCACAGAAAATTCAGATTCCGACCCTTCCTCCTCAAATTCAGAGACAGAAAGTTGGGGGCGGGTGATTTTATTAGCTTTAATATGTTCATAGATTAGAACCATTAGACCTTGGTGCATAGAAATGTCTCCCTTAGGGTTCTCTTTGTGGGCTTTGATAGTGGCATTCATTGAGAAATTAGGAAATAGGGCATGTTAACTTTGTCTTCATACCTAAAGTGGTTGAGCAGCACAAAATGGTAGTCGTAGACTTTGGTAAATCTGCCATCCAGAGTGATGTAGCGCATGATTGCAAACAGAACCTCCCTCCAAGGCTTAACAATAACTAGGTGCTTCTTCTCCTTAGTAGTTTCAGGGTATCGCTCGATGGCCTCCTTGCTAAGCTTTCTATCCTTGTAGAAATTAATTCCCTCCCTCCGGAGACCCATCACCTGAGCAATGAGGTCTTTGTCAATGATGATAGTTTGATCTTCCATTTTCAGGGTGCCCTTCCTCCAATTTTTGGTTAAAAACTTAGTGATTTTAGCATCCCTCCCATGGAGTCTTTCCATGTACTTCGTTAGCCCACCCTTCTACAAGATACTCTATATTTCCTCCTTTTGTTTCCATTCTTTACAATTATTGGGCTCGTAGCAGTGCTTGTTACCTCCCATGATTTCACAGCTCAAACCAGAAACTTGAGAGTTGCAGATAGCTAATGGAAAGAAATCTCTAGATGCGGCCCCAAAAACCTAGAAAGTGTGGGAGAAGGTGGCATTCGTCTTATCATTATTGGTATTGACACAATAATAATTAATATTAGTCCTCAAAGTCATGTCATTAATCATTATATAATCCATTTAAAATCTTTGAGGTGCAGTTAGATCTATCCATGAATATGATCGATCTGGCATCATTAAGAAGATCATCTTCACCCTTCCAGGTAATCATGTTGTCATGAGTGACCACCATGTTAGCTGCCCAATCAGCGGGTCCATTTTCTTCCCGATAAATGTGGGAGATAAAACATTTATCAAAGGTTTTAATAAGATCCCTAGTAGCCTTAATAATATTGTTAACAGTCCATGAGGTTTGGTAATTCCTTTAAGGCAGTTAATGATATTATTAGACTCCCCCTCGATCCAGAGATAAGGACAGTTCCACCTTTTAGACAGAAGGATGCCTTGGAGAGCAGTCATAGCTTCCGCCATATGGTTAGTTTGGTAACCTATAGGAACAACAACAATTTCCTTACAAATGCCATTTTCATCTCTAAGAATTGCACAACATCCCGCTAGTCCAGGATTGCCTTTAGCAGCACCATCAAAGTTGATTTTGAACCATCCAGGAGGGGGAGAGTACCACTTAGCTTCTAGTCTCTTACTTTGTTTAGTATCAATCCTTATAGCACTCTTCAGGTTCCAGGAGTTGAGGATGCGAGCTTCTGAGCAATTGACAGGAGTGCAAGGTTCTCCAATGGTCCCGAGGTTCTCCACTATAGCCCTTTGAATTTTCTAAAAAACAACGGCTTGGGGGAGAGAAGTATCCCTGAAGATGCAGTTGTTCCTTTCTTTCCAAATCCCCCATAGGATGTGAGGAAGAGAGAGTTACCACAAAGTTCTCAAAGAGGGATTAGACCAATGGTAGCTCCAAGAATGGAACGTCTTGAATAGAGTTAGGGAACACCCATACCATACAAAAATTCTTAAGAAAGCTTTCCCAGATAGAGACAATGAAAGAACAGTGAATAGCCAAGTGCTCCACAGACTCTTCCTCCTCATGATACAAAACACACCTATTGGGGAGATTAAAATCTCTAATCTTTAGGTTGTCTAGAGTCAAAATTTTATTTTGGAGGATAGTCCAGTAGAAGATATTGATCTTCGGAATAAGACCCTTGATTCAAGCTTTAGACCACAAGGGGTTCTCTGAGGGGGCTGGAATCAGCACTCCATACATGGAAGAAAAAGTAAGGTTGCCTTTGGGCTCAAGTTTCCAAATAAGAATATCTTCTTCATTATTCAACCAAGCAGAAAACAGGTGTTACTTGAGATTGATGAGGCCAGGTTGTATACCTTAAATATTTTGCCATTTGTCACCTATCCAGTACCCCTCAACCAAGGAACCAAAAACTATTTTACAAGGGGCAGCAAAAGGGGCCTAATCAGGGATTTCCAGAAAAGGCTTATCAAGCAACCAGGGATCTTCCCAAAATCTAACTTTCCTACCATTACCAACTCTCCATTTAACCCCTTTAGCTATGCTATCTTTACACTTGAAGCATGGTTTCAAATGTGAGAGTCATTGAAGCTGAAATCAAAGTTGATGAAAGAGAAAAGAGATGAAGACAAGAGAGGATACTTACTTCTCCAAATTTCACACCACTCACTGTCAGAGTGGAATAGTCTCCACATATGTTTGGACAAAAAAGCTTCATTGAGAGTCCCGATTCTCCTCAGACCCAGACCACCCTTTTTTTTTGATCTACAAACCTTGTCCCAAACCACTAAAGCCATTCTCTTCTTTTCCTCAACCCCAGACCAAATAAAAAATTTTTGGACTTTTTCAATAGCATTAGCAAACTTAACAGGGATTCTGAAGAGACTAAGTGCATAAATAGGAATACTTTGAAGGGATTCTTTAAGATGTTGTAACTTGCCAGCTTGACTTAAGAGAGAACCTTTCCAACCAGCAAGCTTTCTTTGAAATTTATCCACCAAAGAACTCCAAAAGGAATCAAGGGGAGAGATGCCCAGGGGGAGGCCAAGGTAGGTAGCAGGAAGAACAACAATCTGACATTCCAGAATTTTGCTAATTCTATGTTGTCTTTTCTCAAGAGTGTTGATGAAAAACACTTCACTTTTAACCTAGTTGATAAGATGGCCAGAAGCAGATGCATACTTGCATAGGGTGTCCTTTAGGATTCTGGCTTCTGAAATACTAAAATCCCCCATAATGATGGTATCATCCATAAATTACTAGTGGGATCAAGTGTGATCAGCAGAAGAGGGTTGAAGACCTTTAAAGATACCTCTAGTCACCATACTTTCCATGTAACTTCTAAAGCATTCAGCCATAATGATGAAGAGAATAGGGGAGATGGGATCCCCTTGCCTCAAACCTTTGGAGGCTTTAAAAAAAGGGGAGGGGAAGTCGTTAACAAGAATAGAAAAGGAGGCAAAGGAGAGAAGTTGCTTGACGAAGTCCACACATTTGTTAGAGAAGCCAAAAGCCAAGAGAACCTTCATGAGGAAGGACTAGTCCACCCGGTCATAAGCCTTGGAGAGATCAAGCTTGAGAATAAAACCCTTCTTCTTGGCCATAACAAGGGAATGAATACTCTCATGGATAGTAATGATGGAATCAATAATTTGCCTTCCTGTCACAAAACCATTCTACTGAAGACTGATCAGGGAGGGAAGGACATTCAAGAGTCTGGAGGTGAGGACCTTGGAAATAATCTTATAGAAAGAGTTGCATAAACTGATAGGCTTGAACTTATCCATGGAGTCAGCTCCTTGAATTTTGGGGATCAAAGAAATGAAGGTGCCATTAATTTCTTTTAGTAATCTTCTTGCCCCAAAAAATTATTTAACCCCATTGGAGACATCTTTCCCATCAATATCCCAGAACTCTTGGAAGAAGAAAATAGGGAAACCATCAGGACCAGGAGCTTTATTTCCCTCAAAAGAAAAGATAGCATTTCTGATCTCCAAGTCTAAAAGGATGGATGTCAAAAAAACATTCTTATGCTCATCAATAAGGCACAAATTGTTCTAGAGGAAGGCATTTTGAGCATCATCATCCAAGCTTTGATCCCTACAAAGAAGATCAGAGAAAAAATGGTTTGCCTCATTTCTAATCTCCTCCTCCTTGACTAGATCCACATTGTCCACCATCAGTTATTTGATCCTATTAGCAGCTTTGTGTTTGATAGTCAGCATATGAAAGAATCTGGTGTTCTTATCCCCTTCCTTCAGCCAAATACATCTATATCTTTTCTTCCAAAAAGCTTCTTCTTTTGCAATGATATCATGGTATCCATTGAGGATCTTATTTTCTTCTGCAATTGTAACAGTGGAAAATCCATCCTTCTAGATTTAGACCTGAATTTTGTTGAGGTCTTCCTAAATTTTTCCTTTGGCCTCAAAAATATTCCCAAAGCTGGATTTATTCCAGGTCCTTATGTTATCTTTTATGCTTTTAAGTTTCTTCACAACTCTATACATGGCAGTACCCTCAACTTGAATGTTCCACTAATCCTGAATTTTATGAGTCAGATCCGGATGTAATGTCCACATTTTTTCAAACCTAAAGGAAAAATGCTTTCTCCTATTGATAGGGTCAGCAATAAGAGTTATAGGGTAGTGGTCTGACCCAACACGAATCTATTTATAGGGTGGTGATGTTGAATCTATTTCTATTTATAATTCTTTGATGTATAATGAGAGTATCATTAATCATGTTAATACTGTTTGGTATTCTAATTCATCCCCTGCTCAATGGGGCAAGTTGTTTAAGAATATTTGGAACTCTCTTGTTGCTCCTAAAAAGAAATTTTTTAAATGGTTGCTTCTACTTGATAAGTTACCTATCATATCTAAACATTCTAATGATGATTTGTGTAACATTTGCAAGATTAAAGAGATAGTTTGACATGTTTTCTTTAACTGCTCTATAGCTAAGGAGGTTTGGAAGTTGTTTGGGTTTATTATTCCTTGGCATATTAGCATACTTGATGTTGTATCTAGTTTTATTAAAGGACTTAAAAAAGACACTAATTAGTTTTGGAATTTTCTTTCATGTGAAATTCTTTGGTACATTTGGAGGATTAGAAATTTAGAGAAGTATCAAAGGATAGAAAGGGCCCTTACTGAGTCTTTTTGTAGACTCACATTTCATACTCAGATTACAAAACTTTGGTCTATAACCTTTACAAACTAAGAAAAACTATGTCACAAGTACAAAAGTCTTATTAGAACTAGTTATAAAGAACTTGCAATGTTAGTTATGAAATGAGGTTTCAGTATAATATACCAAATTGAAATACTTAAACATAGAAAAATTACAAAACGAACCAAAACCATTGAACGTTCAACACAGTAACATCATGAATAACAGTCATTGACAGATCACAAGAGCAACAACCATATTACAACAATGTCAAAGCACTCTGATAAGATCTGTTAGCACATAATTTTTCAAATTAATTATTCTCTTAAAAATGTTATTCTCTTATATTTTTTCTTTTGATTTTATACATTGAACACTTTCTATCATAAAAATAGTTACAGATAGGTTTTATGTGACGGCTTACATGGATGAGCTTTCACTTTGACAAGTCTTGCCAAAATGTATATTTCAAAAGCATCTCAGGGAACATAATGAGAAAAAGAATAGCTCCTATGTATGTTAGAGGTTTTGTTCAGTTTATATTGAATCCATTAAGCAAATTATTAATATTTGTATTCCTAAGAAGAAGTAAAAGTTGCAAATAATTGAAAATTGCATTATCGGGTTAAGTTATTCCGATAAGAACACTTGAACAAAAAATACCAACATTTGATGAGGGTATCAAATACTGATAAAGGCAACGAAGAAAATCCATCGATGAAGGTTATAACAAAAAGAAGGCCATCGACATAACCAAAGGGATTGGGATGTGTTATTTTGAGTTACCTTGATGCCCGAAAAGGCATCGGTAAAGCATGTACCGATGGAACATACTTAATCGAGAAAGCTTTGCCTATCATTTTAATTCATCCCAAGCTATCCCTATACCTAATGGAAGATTTGTTTGATTAAGTGGATCAAGGATGTCATCGGGAAGACCCATGACGATGAAACTGACTACAACGGGAAGAGTTGCACCAAAGGAGAAAGTCATCGGGGAAACAATGCTCATCACTATGATATCTAATGATCTAACCTGACGCCCGATGGGAGGATCGAGTTGACTTACACTGATACAGCAGAAGATAAGTTATCGGCTAAGGATATCCTGATAAAGGAGAGTAAACTACCAAAATAAAAGAAGGGTTTTACAAGTGGCACCAAAAGAAAGTGTACATTGGAGAGACACATGTCATCGATTCGTTGCCATATCTGAATTCAAAACCAAAATAGTGATTTCTTATTTAATGCTTGCAGCAGGTACATCTATGGTTCACACGAGGCAATTTTATGAGAAACTCATCAATGCAAATCTGTATGTAGATGTATTGGTCATGTAAACTAAAATTGCCTAATCTAAGTGTCACACAAGTGAAAGATAATTCACAGAGAGAATACATTGAGTTTCTGAAAACCAGAGTGAAGAATTGTGATTACAGAGGTGGACACTTCAAGTTCAAATGGAAAGAAAAGGGCATCAAAGAGCTCAGAATATAAGGCAAAGAAGACTAAGATAGAGGATGTGCCTCCTATTAGAAGACTGAATCAAGACATGATTTAGCAAATGCAAGCACCCGGCCCGAATTCCAGAAGGTCGAAGCAACACCTACCTGGAAGGGACTAGTTGGAAGATAGATACAAAGAGGTTGAGGATGTCTGGACTAAGGTGAGGAGACAAAAATTGTTCATGTTACATTATCTAAGAAGAAACAAGGAAATGTCGCTTTGTAATCCTTGGATGATGAATTTGGGTAAGTTAACTGTCCTGAATGTCTTTGTGAACATAAGGTTGTTGGAGGTTCTGATTAGAAATTACAATTTCGTGAAGAAATACATTCAATTCCCAAATGGTGATGCATTCATTAGGTTTTCTGCAGGTACTGTGATGAAGTTCTTAATTTAGATCCCAACCCTAACAAACCCTTGTCCTTTGGGGAGTTAGAGGAAGAATATCTTAGGATGGAAATTACATACATTGGTTGGAAAATTGCTATTCATAAATGGCATCTAGGGAAATTGACTGAGGAAGATGGGTCACCATTTAGCATTGATTTATTTAGACACTACTTGCAATATACATACATGTCATGCGAGCAAGTAGGAGGAGTCAAGGTGCCTGATTTGGCGAGTATAGGACCATTGGTTTTATCTTCTGACATACAAATGTATGAGCCCAGACCTTTTGACTATGCTGCATATCTGGTAGAGAAGTTACATGAAGGTTTTCTAAACCTTAAAGATAATAGGAACCCTACCTTCAAATTTCATTCACTACATTTGGTTTTGTTTTATGGACATGTGAAGGGTTTGTGGTGAGAAGATTTAAAATTGAATACAACGAACAGGGAAGGTGAAGAAAAACCTATGCAATTATGGACATCTCTTTGGGATTCTTGGTATATGATCCAATTATATTAAGTTTGAAGAACTTATAGTGAAACCACTGTACAAGATATATGGGGCTCCATGTGAAGGATCTATCTTTGATGGAATTAAGATATTTTTATGTTGAAATGTGGCGACTGATCAAAAAAGTACTATACACTCAGCACGTATCCTTACGAGGGTCCGAGGCCAGGCCAGGCCCTGGGCAGGGGTTCAGGGGCGGCAGCCCCCGAGAAAAAAAATTTTGGGTATTTTTTTTTTATGAAAACCGGCATTGTAATAAAACCCTAAAAAGGCCGACTTTATTTTTGCCCTAAAAATGCATGTTATAAGCGGCTGGGATACTTAAGGCATTGTAAGGTTGATGTATTGTTTTTGCTGGATAATAAGAAAGATTGGACGACTGTGTATGGTGGACGTAACCCATTCTGGGTGAACCACATTAAATCTCTGTGTTATCTGTGTCCTATTTTATTTCTTTATCTTTTGTATTTAAATTTGCATATAATTGTTAGTTCATATTTGCTTCGGATCTGCTTGAAACCCTAACAATTGGTATCAGAGCAAGGTATTATGTAAATTGGTAGGACTCCCAGATTTGAGTGGGAGCAATGGAGGATTCCAAATTCAAGGTCGAAAAGTTCAACGGCCAGAATTATCAGTTATGGAAAATGCAGATGGAGGATTACATGTATTAAAAGGATTTGTGGTGGCCATTGGAAGGAAAGGCAAAGAAAGCGACCACAATGTCAAATGAAGAGTGGGACATTTTAGATAGAAAGGCACTGGGATCCATTCGATTGTACCTTGCACCGTCTGTAGCATTCAATATAATAGAAGCAAAAATGGTTGTAGATTTGATGGCAACATTGGCTAAATTGTATGAGAAACCCTCGGCTTCGAATAAGGTATTTCTTATGAAGCGTTTGTTTAATTTGAAAATGAGTGAGGGATTTGTAGCGGAGCACTTAAATGAATTTAATACAATTACTAGTCAATTGTCTTCAGTAAAAATTACCTTTGCAGAAGAGGTTAGGGCTCTCTTGATTTTATGTTCTTTGCCAGAAAGCTGGAATAGCTTGGTTATGGTTGTAAGTAACTTTGTCTCTGGTAAAAATACTTTGGTATTTGATGATATTGTTGGTGTTATCCTAAGCAAGGAAATGCGAAGGAAAAGCATAGGTGAGACTCCAACATCATCAAGTAGTGTTTTGAATGTGGAGAACAGAGGAAAATCAAAGGAAAGAGGAAAAGGCCCTTGGAATGAGAAGTCACAAGGGAAGTCAAAGAAAGGACGCTCTCAATCTAGAGGGAAGAAAGATTGCTGGTACTGCGGAAAGCCTGGTCATCTAAAGAAAGACTGTTGGTCTCAGAAAAACAAAGAGGGAGACAAAAATGAAAATGAAAATAAGGAAGCTAATATTGCAAGTAATATTTTACAAGATGCTTTAATCTTATGTTTGGATAATGTTAATGATTCCTGGGTAATAGATTCTGGGGCTTCATTTCATGCTACACCCTATAGAAAATATTTTCTACATTATGTTCAAGGTGATTTTGGACAGGTATTTGGGTGATGATGAGCCCTGTCAAATTGTTGGAAAAGGAAAGATAAAGATCAAGTTGCAGAATGGAAATGACTAGTTTCTGCAGGAGGTAAGACATGTTCCTAACTTAAGAAGAAATTTAATTTCTGTAGGGCAACTAGATAGTGAAGGTTGCATAGTTACCTTCTCAAACAGTATCTGGAAGGTCAGTAAAGGATCATTAGTAGTAGCTAAAGGTGTGAAAGTAGGCACATTATATCTGTGTACTGGTAACACTTACTCTACCTTAGCTGTTACAGATAAAGTTACTGCAGGGACAACAACAATAGATGTTGCAAGAACAGATTCGATAATGTGGCACCATAGACTTGGGCACATGAATGAGAAAGGGATGAAAATCCTTCACTCCAAAAATCTATTGCCAGAACTAAAGAAGATTGATTTAGAGTTCTGTGAAAACTGTGTTTATGGCAAACAGAAAAGAGTCAGATTTATCAAGGTTGGGAAAGAGAAGAAGAGTGAGAAATTAGAGCTTGTGCATTCAGATGTATGGGGACCAGCTCAGGTATCATCTCTTGGTGGCTCTTGTTATTATGTTATTTTTATTGATGACTCAACCAGAAAAACATGGGTATATTTCCTAAAACAAAAATCAGATGTTTTTGAAACTCTTAAGAAATGGAAAGCTTTGGCTGAGAATGAGACAAAAAAAAAGTTGAAATGTCTCAGATCGGATAATGGAGGTGAGTATTGCAGCAAAGCATTTGAAGATTACTACTCCTTAAATGGGATTAGAAAGCATAAGACAGTTCCAAGAACTCCACAGGAAAATGGTGTGTCAGAGAGAATGAATAGGACTATCATGGAATGTGCGAGGAGCATGAGATTGCATGATGGATTGTCCTTACATTTTTGGGCAGATGCTATACATACTGCTGTTTATTTGATAAATAGAGGACCTTCAACCCCTTTGGATGGTGGTATTCTAGAGGAGGCATGGACTGGTAAAAAGGTAAATATTCTTTTCTGAAAACCTTTGGTTGTGAAGCTTTTGTCTATGTTGATAAAGAAAACAGAACCAAGCTTGATGTTAAATCTCAGAAATGTACCTTCATTGGATATGGGATAGATGAATATGGCTATCGGTTATGGAATTTTGAAAATAAGAAAATAACTAGAAGTAGAGATGTTATATTCAATGAGAAGGTTATGTATAAAGAATAGATGCAGGAAAAGAAGCATGAACAGGACAAGCAAGAATATGTGGTGTTGGATGAGATTCCTGAAAATGAAATGCCACAAGTACCTGATGATCAACAACAATAGAATGTCCCACAAACTCCTACAAGTGTTAGACATTCTACGAGGTCAAGTAGACCCCCTGAAAGATTTTCTCCTTCTTTGTATTCTATATTATTAACTGATTCTGGTGAACCAGAAGAATATGAAGAAGCAATGTAGGTGGATGCCAAACAACAGTGGGAGCTAGGCATGAAAGAGGAAATGGACTCCTTGATGAAAAATAAGACTTGGGACTTAGTCTCTTTACCTGCAGAAAAAAGAGCCTTGCCTAACAAATGGGTTTATCGGATGAAGGAGGAGGAAGGAGGTCAGAAAAGATATAAGGTCAGACTTGTGGTAAAAAGTTTTGCACATAAAAAGGGTATAGATTATGATGAAATATTTTCTCCAGTTGTAAAAATGACTTTAATTAGAACTGTACTTAATCTTGTGACTGCAGATGATTTACATCTTGAACAATTAGATGTGAAAATAGTTTTTCTCCATGGAGATATGGAGGAGGAAATTTACATGTTGCAACCATAGGGATATGAGGTCAAAGGTAAGGAGAACTTGGTGTGCAGGTTGAAGAAAAGTCTGTATGGCCTAAAGCAAGCACCCCGACAATGGTATTTAAAATTTGATAGTTTCATGGTTGAACACGGTTATCATAGATGTCATTTTGATCATTTAAGAAATTGGATAATGGTAGTTATATTATCCTGTTGTTTTATGTTGATGACATGCTTGTTGCTGGTTCTAACATGGAACACATAAATGATCTTAAATAGAAATTAGCCAGGTCATTTGCTATGAAGGATTTGGGTGCAGCTAAGCAAATTCTGGGTATGAGGATTACACGGGACAGAAAAAATAGAACCTTGAATTTGTCCCAAAGTGAATATATAAAGAAGGTGTTGAAAAGATTTAACATGCAGGATGCAAAAGCAGTTAGTACACCTTTGGCTAGTTATTTCAAATTGACCAAGGAGATGTGCCCAAAGGCATAGGAAGAAGTAAAGAAAATGTCTAACATCTCATATTCATCAACTGTTGGCAGTTTGATGTATGCAATGGTATGCACAAGGCCAGATATTGCACATGCAATGGGAGTTGTGAGAAGGTTAATGAGTAATCCGAGTATGGAACATTGGAATGTTGTGAAATGGATCCTTCGGTATTTGAAAGGAACCACTACGAAGGCATTATGTTTCAAAGGATCTAATGCTGCTCTGAGTGGATTTGTTGACTCTGATATGGCAGGTGATATTGATTCACGGAGGAGCACTATAGGGTATGTTTTTACTATAGGGGGAACTGCAGTCAGTTGGATTTCTAGGCTGCAAAAGGTTGTTGCACTTTCAACCACTGAAGCTGAGTATGTTGCTGCTACAGAAGCCAGCAAGGAGATGATTTGGTTACAATGTTTTCTAGAGGAATTGGGTCAGACACAGGAGGATCGCCCATTGTATACTGATAGCCAGAGTGCCATTCATCTTGTGAAGAACTCTGCTTTTCATTTAAGGACAAAGCACATTCAGCTCAGGTACCACTTCATCCGAACTATTTTGGAGGAGGGTCAGTTATGGCTTGAGAAGATTCACACAAGTGAGAATTTTGTCGATATGTTCATGAAGGCAGTTCCACAGGAGAAGCTGATTTCTTCATCAATTTCTATTGGTCTTCTTGATTGATAATTGTGGAATTTATACCAGTCGAGTCCTAGTGTTTTATCCAGTGGATGTTGCATGTACAATGGTGTCATGTAATATCAGTCTCCAAGTGGGAGATTGTTTGGTGTAGAGCCTGATCAGTCTCCAAGTGGGAGATTGTTGAAAACATTCAGAGAATAAGTTTACTACATTCAGAGAATAAGGAGTTTAAATTAGATATATAGGGTGTAAATGATGTGTTCATTGGGTCAAGGTTCGATCAAGATGAGGAAGCCTTATTGTTATGGGCTTTATATCCTCCTAATAAAAGACCTAAGATGATTGATGTTGGTAAGGCCTTTGGCCATATGATGAAGCTTAAAGTTGGGGAGATTGATCCCATCATTTCTGCAGATATTGGAGTAGATATCTCAAAGTTTAACAAGGCACAAATGGTCAGGACAGTAAGAGAAAGAAACCAATATAAAGGATTGTATGAAGAAATGCTAAGAAGAAGTGGGAAACCAGTGCCAATGGTTCTTTCTCCTGATAACTCATAATGGAAGAAAAAATGTGAGGAATTACAACAAGAAAACAAGAAGATGCTTAAACATATGCAAAGTGTGAGGACAAATACTGCCTTTGTATTGTTAACCAAAAGATTTGAGACTCTGCACGGCTTTTTGGAAGAGTTCTAGACAGTTTTACATAAGAACGTGGATAATGCAGTCTCACACTATAGGATTCAAAACAAATTGGGGACTAGACTGCATGATAGAACAATAGCCAAAGCAGAAACCGAGGAGATTGAAAAGATAAAGAAGTTTTTGGCAAGACACAATAAATTTGATGAATAGTTACAAATTGAGTATGATGAGTGGAAGCACATAACTCAGCATGGTTTCCCAAAATTGGTTGATAAAAAAGGTGAGATTAAAGATAAGGATAAATGAATCTCAAAATGCTAAAGTCTTCTCAATGTCGCCCTTGATATTGTCTGGACTAATGGAATTGAATTAAAAGAGACTATAGAACAGATGGAGAATTTTGTCACACTGGAGATCATCGTCGGGGACATAATTCATGATGCAGATACATACAAGTCGGAAAAATACCTAGAGCACATTCAGAAATGTAGCAAGATGCTGGGAGATCAGACTTGATTTTTAAAAAGGTCTCAAGAAAATGACAGTTTTTAGGTAGTTAGTCTTTAGTTAGTCTTAGTTAAGTTTAATTCCAAATGAAAGGGTATGCCCTTTCATTGTGGAACTGAATCCTCATCTATATTGTTTACTTTGTCAAGACAATCTTTTATGTGGTACTTATGCAATTTGTTTTCTAAGAAAGACAATATCAAGTTGGTGGATGACAATATTTATTGAAATCAACTGGTTTTATTATCTATTTTCAATATAAAGATCAAGTGTTCTTCATCTTTGATGGTATCTACTTTTTCAATTGATTGATTAGTTCCCTGTGATAAATCTATTCAATTAGATTGCTTCAATGTGCTATCTTATGTTATTGTGATTGAGATTAATTTTCAATTTGAATATCTTTTTGAAGGATTGGTTGGAAAGCTTCAAATTGTCTTATTGGTCTTTCGGAGTAAATTTAAATTCAATAAGACTAACTGCATATTATATTTTGATTACAACTCATATAGATGCCTTTGACGTAATGATCTTGGTTTATTTTCTGGAAATGCCAAACTGGTGAAAAAATATTGTGCTATATGTAATCAGTTGATTATCTTATGTTTATTTCAATACAAAGATCAAGTGTTTTTCATCTCTGATGGTATTTATCTTTTTGATTGTTTGATTAGTTCCCTGTTATAAATCTATCCATTTATATTGTTTCATTGTGTTATCCTATGTTATTATAGTTTGTGTTAAGTTTCGGTTTGATTATCAGTTTGAAGGATTGGATGTCAAGCTTCATTCTATCTTATTGGTCTTTCAGAGGAAAGTTAAATTCAGTAAGGCTAACTGCAACATTATGTCAAGGGTGAAGGCACTGGTCTACTATTGTTTGAAGATAATTTAATCAGGCGTTTTCAGAGTAATCTCAATTAAGAAATCATACTTATAATAAAGTAACCTTTTATTTAAAGCATTCATTTACAAGCAAGCAATTCAAAGTTTTCAATAATTATTTTATTGAAGTGACAATCTCAGGAATCATTTGCCCTCTAATGCACATAAACCTTGGAAACATTCAATTCCAATTAGGCATACTTGACAACAATGGGATTAATACCCATCAAAATTCTCTTCTCAATCTTCAAAACACCCTTACAAGACAACAACTTAATAGACACCAACCATACTTTGAGGAAGACAAACATGAAAAGGCTGCCCTTATCTTGTAATGAAGCTAATCGCTCTAGTCAGTCTCTTGATATTATTGTTACAGAATTATTCTCCAATTTATAGAAAGATCCAACGGTTCAAATAAAATTTATGATAATTCTTCCAAAACTGTTACAGGATAAATGAAAGACAATATTAAGATAAACTATACAAGATACACATTATGAAGAAATCTAGTCAAAATTCTTGATAATATCAAATGAAATATAGTGTTTTATTTTTATTTTTTTAAACAAAAGTGGCAAGCCACTGATATATATATATATATATATATATATATATATATATATATATAAGATAACTGATTCAAGAGCTCAATAGGGAAAGAATTAGGAAGAAAACCCTATACCCTTGCTCAGATAAAATGACCAAAGAGGAAAAGAGGCTATGAGAAGGAGCCCCCCAAAGATCCAAAGAGAGAGATAGAACCTGCCCATAGTACAAGCCTCTTAGAGGCCAAATTTAGAGTGGCAGGTCGGGAAAAGTCTGAAAGAAAACTTAAAAAACTACCCCCACAACTGGTTATCATGAAAACTTGGAAAGCGGAATTCTAGTTGTCGGAACATTCTAGAGCTGTCACGACCGGTTACTGGTTGTGTTATACCGAAACTTAGAAACCAGTATGTTGTCCTCTTAACTAGTTCATAGAAGAGCCTCCATTACCGGTACTAGTCGGCAGGTTAAGAAGGTGACTCCGTGACCGGTTCTGTTATACCAGTGGGAACAAATGAATAGACCAAGACCGGTAATAACAAGGAGCAGTCAAAAAGTTTTGGGTCATATCGATTGCCAACATATTTTCTTACACATCAAAATGGAGCATGTTCTAAGAAGCAAAAAAAAATAGAGCTAGAATTACTTTACTCGTCCATGGCTGCACCATCCTGGGTTTGAATTTCAGGGGCATCGAAGGCTGGAATGTTTACCTCCCATCGCACCGATAGTGCATCTTCTTGAGGGTGACAAAGGACCTCCCAGATATTGACCTCTGTGTGTTGTCGCAGTCTAGCATCTCTTGAAGGGGTCAATGCGGTCTTTTCCCACTCCTCAGTCGCTTCGGGCTGAGAAGAGGTAGTCCATCCCATGGCCTCATCTTGCATCGATGCGTTGAGGTCTAGCACCCTATCTAAAGCTCATCCCCTTTCCATCAGTTGCGAAATTGGAAGACTAGGATCAACATTTTATATTTCCAAGATCACCATGAGAGCCCTAACTTTGATTCTAACTTTGTGCACAATATGCTTGTCCAATTGTCTACCAAATTGTTGCAGGTCGTTCTTCACATGGTGGAAGTTTTGTTGTTCAAGGGAATTCTTTATACAGTCATAAAGATCCATGTAAGCATGGTTGGATTGAATAAAGTGTCATGGAAAAAGGCCCCCAAGGAGAGCCAACCCCTGCCATAGGTTATACTTTACCAGGGTTTCATGGAACAAGATCGGTGCAAGTACATCCTGTCTTACCAACTTAAAGAACACTAGTTCAAGAAAAGGAATCGATTGCAGGAGATCCAGAGCATTGAACAGAAAGGAACTGAGAAGTTGATAGGGAAAAAGAATTCTTTTGGCTTGAGGGGAAAAGATCTCCTCACCAATGAAGTCTTTGACAACTCTTCTCAGTTGTGGGTTGTGCAGAAGAAAAAGTTGGTCGAGGTCCCTGTCATTGATGTGTCCATCAAAAGCCATCAAGGGTTTTGAAATTCACACTAGAACCCATTCATTCCATGGCATATACTCCCAATGCATTTACCTACACCCTTCGCAAGAGCTGTTCTCCATATTGCAGAACACTGAGATACTTCAAAAATCAAAAACTTCAAAAATTTCCATTGAGAACTGTGTATATAAAGGCAGGCAAGTTTCCATTTATAAGCAAAATTAACATCTCAAAGTACAATAATTAATCAGACTTTAAGATCGAATTCGCGATTTATTGCATTAACTTGTGGCCGTAATGCAATTGGGAGGATGTGTGAGAGGCCAAAATCTATTTTTCCCCATGTGAAGTGACATCATGAAAATCCCAGAGTACTCGCACTAATCTTTCCTTCATACCACCCGCAAACTACATTTAAATGCATAAATGCTAGTGTCTTGTCAGTTATTATGTTCGCAGGCAACAAGTTAAATGCATACATGTGATTACTTATTAAGTAGTAATTTGTGATTAGAGTGGTGTACTTTCCTTTTGTACCAATTCAAGCAATTTGGGAAAAGAAGACAGTTTGGTAGGAGATGCAACTGACTCAACTAAAATGCCATCGCATCCCATATTTGCTAATATGTCAGCAACAAAGTTGCCCTCTCTTAATGTGTGGTTGACAATGCAATCTGAAAATGTGTCAAGTAAATCCAAGATATGCTTCAAAATATATGATAGGTGCCAAGTCTTAGATCTTTTCGAGGTAATTGAATTGATAATAACTAATGAATCCCCTTCTATATGTATGTTGGAGAAACCACATTTCCTTGCTAACACCAGGCCAGCTAGTAAGGCATTTGCCTCCGCCAATTTATTTGTACCCAAAGGGATGGGAGAAGCTTGGAAAGCACACATTTTTCCAAATTGATCTTGAATGCAAACTCCAATCCCCGACTTCCCTGGGTTTCCACGGGAAGAGCCGTCGAAGTTGATCTTAAAGAAATTAGGTGCAGGGGGTACCCATTTTATGGAAGACCAGTCTCTAACATGAGCTAAGGACCAATTCGGGGGAATCCCTATTGGCAAAATAATACCATTCCATGAATTTGCAATTACCTTATCCCACTGGGTGAAAGAATGGATGTCCTTGGAATTAGTGAGAGAAGAATTTATAATTTCTACAATCGAGTTTTCCAAATTGATCAAAACTTGATCCAGAGAAGAGGATGTTTTCTGAAAATTCCTTTATTCCTCTCCCACCAAATGGCCCAAATGATGTGAGTAGGAGCACATTTCCAAATGCCTGAGAAGGTTGATGATAAAAATAAGAGTGTTTTATTATATTCTACTTTCCTTTAAATTTTTATACAAAACCCAGATTTCTATTAACCCATAACAAAATACGCAACTAACAAATAAAATGAGATAAATTATTCATATTTCAAGCCTCTAACTCAAAACAATTATGCATGATAGAACCAATATCCATTAGGACTCGTTTCACCTTGTGTCATATGAACTAGCCAAGAAAATGGCTGACGATGTATACTGTGAAGATGCAGGACAAGATATAGATGATATGGATGAGGAAACACAAGAAATGGCAGTTGAAAGTGTAAAAAAATATCCACGTGTGTTAAAGGCCATTGATATTGATGAATATGCTAGAAGTGTGGAACAACGAATATCTAATAAAAAGCGGGAAACTCTTGCTGACATAAAGATTGAACCGGCAATATGACTATAAACAACAAAAAATAATTTTCTACAATTCATGGGTTAAATTCTATTTTAGTTGCTCTGTATATCTCTATGCTATGGAAATTGATGAATACTAAGAGTGGGGGTGAATTAGTATACCAAAAATCTCTGTACTTAAACACTTACACAGTCTGAAGATAAACAGGTAAAACAGTCTAACAGACAGACCGGTTAACACACATGCAAACCAAAATGCAAATAAAGCATTCAACCACAAAAGCAATACAACCATAACACAAGATATTTGACGTGGAAACCCAACTGGGAAAAACCATGGTGAGATGGAACTCACAAGTCACTATCTATAGAATAGAAACCAGACCAGTTAAGGTCAGACTGGTTAAGGTCGTACAATGTTCTTCACCAGAATAGATCCTGTTAGGAATCTCAATCTCTATTAGGAGATAAGTCCAATTAAAGACTACCTTGTTAGAGGATTTCAGATTCACACAAGTGAACCACCTTGTTAGAGGATTTTACAAAGGCTTTGAGGCCCACCCGGTTAAGGGCTACAAACTTGTCAAAGATGTGAGTAATCAACAAGTGTTTGATCTATCTTATAGCACAAACTGCTTGATTAGATCCAGTATAGTTCACTGCTAATGTACTCCAGCATTACCTCAGTCTTCTCTATCTCTTTTTGTTTACCACTCGATCTTCTCAGATAAGATTGCTCTTCAACAACTCCACAATCACCTTAAACCCTAGCCACAACATAAACCCTTTCAGCAACAGCAACAACTCAAAACCCTAGACATGATGTCCTTTTAAAGGAATCTGATTTCATGTCGGTCCAATAGGATTACATTACAATTTCCTAGGTTCAATGAATCTAGACATACTCAATAACACGACACAAAAAGCATTGTCAGTGTGTTGGCACTGTCAATCAATCGGTGGGTTGGTAACTCATCACAAGATGTCGGTTGGTAACTCATCATAGAGTATTACCGGTTCATACAAAATACTAGTTGCCGGTTTGGCAAAAATGAAGACTGGTAAGAATGTGTCGTGCCGCTTTGCTCCCTTGTACCGGTTGAGATATATGAACCGCTTGGGTTCATCATGCCGCTTCAGACCGGGAAACACATTCTGCAAAATCATTAGTCTAAAGACTAGAATACAACATATCGGTTGGAACACATACCAGTTGAAGGGGATCTCAATACAAGTGTGTGTCCATCAATGACAATCACAACATAAACATCAAAAATGCCAACAATCTCCCCCTTTGGCATTGATGGCAACACTCAAGAAAATAAAATTTTGACATCTAAGTGTTTTACAAAAAAAACTTGCCATTAACAAAATTGCTCCCCCTAAGCATATACATTATCCCTTAATCAACATAGTGTATAGCAATTTTGCATACAGAGTATAATCAAAAACATATATCAAATTTTAAAAAACAGATGCTTCTCCCTATTTGTCTTCAAAATAGATAGAGTACTTCTCCCCCTGTATCAGAAGATCAAAATTTTCAAACCAAAAATAGATACTTCTCCCCCTTTGCCAACAATGACAAAGTACCGCTGAACAACCCTGTTTCCATTTGATATAAATAAAAAGTTTATGACAACAATGAATAATATTTGTCAAAAACCGATTTATAGTCCTGCAAAAATTGTTTCATGGATAGCGACCAGGATTCAAGTAAGGAGGTGGCCACTTCTTTTTCTGTTTGCATCTGGTATACCTGTTCCTCCATGGCATCAACTGTGCTCAGCTCCTGCGTGACTGTCAAGGCATCCAAGTTCAGATAACACTTCTCAAGAATTTGTAGACGAGGAAGTAAAACCAGTTGTAGCTCCTACAAATCTTTAGATCGTGTACTGATTTCTTGCTCTATTTTGGCTGACTGGATCTGGAACCGGTGAACGGTTTGCCCATATGTTTCAAAGGAATCATAAGGTGTCTTAAATGTGCCCAAGTAGGACTGTAAGTCCATTTGAAGCTTTTGCTTCTTGGCTAGCACATCATCGCAGAACAGATGAGGTTGACAGATTTTGCTTAGTAGAAAGTTTCCCTCATCCAAGGCATTCCTTATGTCCTTTTGGTCTTTCAGCAGTTCAGTCCTAAGCTCATTCATCTTTTTCACCAGAGCAACATTAAGAGCCTTCTGGTGCTCTTTCTTGACATTGGCCTCAGCTGCTTCTTCCAATCTCTACACCTAATCATCCACTACAGTACATAGTAGTTTGAGTTGTGCTAGTGATGATTCAGTGTCAGGAAGATTAGTACCAAGGATTAAACCGGTAAGGGTGTCTACAACCGCCTGAATTATGTCCTGTTCCTTTTTCCTGTGAATGATCTCAAGGCGCTCTTGAGCAACCTTGATGCTTTGCTTAAGCTCTGACTCACTTGCAAATTGGAGATCGATAGGACTCGAGATATCAGCCGGTTTGGCTTGACTCCCGGTTGCCTTTGGAGGCTCCATCTGAGTGCTCTCCAGTGCTTTTGCTGCCTTTTCTGCTTCTACCTTCTTCATTTTCTCTGCTTCTTTCTTTTGTTCTTATTCCCTATCTTCCTCTTCTTTCTTTTTCCTGTCTTCTTCTTTCCTCTCCTTCTCTTCTTTCTCTTTCTCTTCCCTCTTTTTCTTTTCTTCCTCTTCCATCTTCTTCTTGTCTTCTTCTTCTTTCTTCCTCTTTTCTTCCTCTTCCTTCTTCTTTTCTTCCTCTTCTTTCTTCCTCTTTTCTTCCTTGTCCTCTTCTTCTTTCTTCTTCCTTTCCTCTTCTTGCTTCTTTTTCTCTTCATCTTTTCGTTTCTCCTCTTCCTCTTTTCTCTTCTCTTCCTCTTTTCTCTTTTTCTCATCTTCATTCCTCTTCTTCTTCTCTTCTTGTTCTTTAGTCACTTCCTAGGTGTCCTTAGCTTGCTCACCACCCTGTTCGGCTTGTTTCTCCTATTCTGTTCCCTCAAAAGGTATGTCCTGTGTGACATCTTCGGCATCCAGGGCATCGACATCAATAGTGTCGATTGGTTCTTCAACCAGGTTTCCTTCCTCATCAAAGACTTCATCTGGTTTGGAAATAGCCGGTTCTTTTTCCGCTTGGAGGTTGGCCATTTTTGCTTTGTGAGAGTTGATAGCATAATCCATATGCTAATGAGTATCTTTTTCAACATCATCAATTCTCCCCTCCAACAACCAGAGTCTTCTTCTCCTTGTGAAGAAGAGACCTTTATTTTGGTCTAACACATCAAACAATTCTAAATTTGAGAGGTTGGGAAAGTACTATGCAAAGACTTTCTCCCTAATCTCCTGTTCTTTTTCAATGGCAATGTGGCATTTATTATCTAGTGCTTTAAATAAAGAATCCGATGTCTGAGATTTAATCTCTGATGGTGACCGGTCATTTTTACACAAATAAATGATGATTTCCTGTAATACTTCTTCCTTTTCTTCATCACTAAAATCATCATAATAATCTATTAAATCATGAAGTAATTTTCTCCTAATATTCTTAACTGTCCTTTGAAAATGTGTCAAAGGTTTGTATGAGGAGATGTCAATATTTACTGGTGCGGATGCTGCCGGTTCATTCTTCTTCATTTTCTTTGTCTGTCTGGCCTTCTTTGGCTTTTCATTAGACTTGGTTTCTTCAGAGTCCAATTCATTTGTCTTTGTCTTCCTTTTTCTTTCAAAGACTTTTGTCGGTGTTACCTTTGGTTGCTTCTTTGCAGGTGACTGCTTGGTCACTCTTGGAGTTGCAGTGGTAGCCGATGTGGATGTTGTAGGCACTGCTTTGGCTTTCTTCACTGCCGGTTCTTTTCCTTTCTTAACCAATGGTTCTTCAGCTGGTGCAATCCTCTCCAAGTAGGTTCCGGTCCTTTTAGCCTTTGGATCAAGAGGCGAGGCAATAAGGGTTGAGGCATACCCTTCCAGCATATCATACATAACTTCATAGCCCATTGGCTCCACTTCCTCCATTCTAGGTTCAGCAGCCTCCATTAAGCATTTGTCCACCTAAATGGTGAAACAGATGTCATCTTCATATTTCTCAACTATATCACCTAATATCCTTACCCTTTGACTCATCTTCCTTCTGAACTCATCAAAATATTTGTTCAGTACTTCAGGGTAACTGGTTCCAATGGCTTGTATACTTTCCTTTATCTGCTTGGTTACCGATTGGTCAGGAGACCACTGGACATCTCCTACTCCAAGAAAGTAGCCTTGGAAATAGAAGAACAACCCTATCAGTAGTTGTCCAAACTTAAACCTCAGTGCATTGTCCTGTTTGATCGCCTTTAGATTCAACAGGAGTTGCCTTTGCATACCGGTGCATAAGTCAAAAGATGCATCCTCTTTAATCATCCAGTAAGCGGCATTTACCGCTGCAGCAGATACAAAATTAATCTTGCTGGCTAAAAACGTTCTATAGCCTATCACCATGCAGGCGTATTTCACCAGATCATCCTTGATAGGATTAACTGTCATACCTCGTGAGTCACTTGTTGAACCAGTGAGCTTGGCCATTTTGGTTTTTCTTACCATTCTTAGGGCTGGCACTTCCCCTATGTTGCAAAAACCAGTGACTACATGAATTGCCTGAGGCGTAATATCATGCGTCCTCTCCAGGTACATCTTGTCACCGTGGACTCTGCTCAAAATGATCCTGATGTGATCCTCTGTAAAATCTTCTAGAAAGTATACTGCATTACAGAGTTTCTTCTTCTCTAGGATGCTAAACTCTAGTTTGATCTTTTTGTCCTTTCTGCAAAATAAACCTAACCGGGTGTGAATGGCTAAAGACCTTAGGTCTTCTATTTTGCAATCAATATAATCAGAAATTCCTTCTTCAAATATGACTCCAGCTGGAACTTGTGATAAGGCATTATATTTGGACTTCCTCTGAATAAAACTTTCCGACTCAATGGATGTACTAGAACTGGTATGAGATGTGGAAGCCATTGTTGAGTATTTTCAAGAACACGAAAAATACCTTTACAACGCAAATTTAGGGCTTCCTGATTCTACTTCACTTCACTCTTCGTCGGTTGCCAAATCACCGCTTTGAGTTCTCCACGGCCGCTTGCAAACTGGATTTGAATCTCCGTCAAGATTTATCAATTTCTTGAAATCTTAGCTCAAATCGCCTTTTCTTCGCTCTGCACTTGAAAACTTTTCTTCGCTCGAAAACAAATAGTGAGAAATGATTTGAAATATGCTTTTATACATGTCTCTTCTGGTATTGTTCATGATAGACCTGCATTCAGATGCTCTATGCCCAAACTTGTTGCATGCATAACAATGACCATTGAACTTATTGGATCTAGGTACATTGTTGATAAAATATGGAAAATTATTGTAGGCTTTGCTCCTAGATACATTGGCAGTGTGTCCTTCTTTAAGACAGTTAAAGCAAACAAGTTTGAATTTTTGCTTACCTTTTCCTTTGAGTGCTAGTTGCTTCTTTGATGCTTCAACATTTGTTCCTGAGGATTCTCCTTCCTCATGTCCAGAGAAACCAAGACCATTGGTATTCTTTGCCGGTCTAAATGACTCAAGCTTTTGCTCTAGCTTGACATTACTTTTGCCAAACTTAGCAAGTATTTCCTTTGACTCAGAGAGTTCTTTGGAAATAGCAGTATTTGTCTCCATTAGACTTGCATTTTCAGAGATGACTATGTTCAGTTCACCTTGCATGTCATCCTTTTCTATCCTGCTCTCATGAAGGCAAGCAGTCAGTGCACTAATCTCTTGTTTCAACTTGGAGATCTTATGATCTCTATCCTTTATCTGATCTTCAGCTTTCCTACGGTTCTCAAGCTCTTGACTAAACTGGATAGTCAATCCTTCCAACTCCTTTCTCAGATTGGAGTTTGAGTCATTCAACTTATTCACTTCTACAATCATGGCTTCCATATTAGCTTCATCTTCAAAACTACTTTCAGATAGCTCCATCAGCTTTTTTGCATGTTTTCTCCTTTTTGCTTGAGATGCCTTGTATTTGACCATAAGATCATCATAGGCTTGCTCAGACTTAGTGAGCCATTGAGTAAGTTCCCTCAAAGTGTATTCCCCCATATCTCTTTCCAAGTGGTTAAACTTATAGAAAGGTAGGCTCTAATACCAATTGATGAATACTAAGAGCGGGGGGGATGAATTAGTATGCCAAAAATCTCTGTACTTAAACACTTACATAGTCTGAAGATAAAACAGGTAAAACAGTCTAACAGACAGACCGGTTAACACACATGCAAACCAAAATGCAAATAAAGCATTCACCCACAAAAGCAATACAACCATAACACAAGATATCTGACATGGAAACCCAACTGGGAAAAACCACGGTGAGATGGAACTCACAAGTCACTATCTGCAGAATAGAAACCAGACCAGTTAAGGTCAAACCGGTTAAGTTCTTACAATGTTCTTCACAAGAACAGATCCTGTTAGGAATCTCAATCTCTGTTAGGAGATAAGTCTGATTAAAGACTACCTTGTTAGAGGATTTCAGATTCACACAAGTGAACCACCTTGTTAGAGGATTTTACAAAGGCTTTGAGGCCCACCCGGTTAAGGGCTACAAACTTGTCAAAGATGTGAGTAATCAACAAGTGTTTGATCTATCTTATAGCACAAACTGCTTGATTAGATCCAGTATAGTTCACTGCTAATGTACTCCAGCATTACTTCAGTCTTCTCTATCTCTTTTTGTTTACCACTCGATCTTCTCAGATAAGATTGCTCTTCAACAACTCCACAATCACCTTAAACCCTAGCCACAACATAAACCCTTTCAGCAACAGCAACAACTCAAAACCCTAGACATGATGTCCTTTTAAAGGAATCTGATTTCATGTCGGTCCAATAGGATTACATTACAATTTCCTAGGTTCAATGAATCTAGACATACTCAATAACACGACACAAAAAGCATTGTCAGTGTGTTGGCACTGTCAATCAATCGGTGGGTTGGTAACTCATCACAAGATGTCAGTTGGTAACTCATCATAGAGTATTACCGGTTCATACAAAATACTAGTTGCCGGTTTGGCAAAAATGAAGACTGGTAAGAATGTGTCGTGCCGCTTTTCTCCCTTGTACCGGTTGAGATCTATGAACCACTTGGGTTCATCATGCCGCTTCAGACCGGGAAACACATTCTGCAAAATCATTAGTCTAAAGACTAGAATACAACATACCGGTTGGAACACATACCGGTTGAGCTCTAGCTCATACATACAAAGGGGATCTCAATACAAGTGTGTGTCCATCAATGACAATCACAACATAAACATAAAAAATGCCAACAGAAATGCCCTTAAGTTTTTTTTAAAAATTGTTTATGTCTCTTTTTCTACAATTTGTAATGTTTTTTTTAAATCTAATTTTTTTCCGATTTTTTCAAAAAATCTTATACTTTTGGTTTGCCGATTTTTTTCCCAAACAATTTTTGTTACTATGATATAAAGAGTCATCCGAGGATGAGGAATTTTATCTGATAACTAGAGAAAATGAAGAGACCCTTTCAGTGGGGAAAATTGTACAAGCAACGGCCCGTAGAGTCCTAAATAATCGTATAAAAGCTACAAAAATCGTTAATTTTCTACAATTCATGGGTTAAACTCTATTTTAGTTTCTCTTTATATCTCTATGCTATGGAAATACCCTTAAGTTTTTTTTTAAATAGTTTTTGTCTCCTTTTCTACAATTTTTAATGTTTTTTTTAAATCTGATTTTTTCCATTTTTTTTCGATTTTTTGCCGATTTTTTATGCAAGCAGCTTCTGGGAACCATGTTATGGATCCATTGGATGATACTAGAATTCATCCAGAGTCATTAGAACTAGCCAAAAAAATGGTTGAGGATGTATACTCTGAAGATGCAAGACAGGATATAGATGACACGGATGAGGAAACACAAGAAATGGCAGTTGAACATGTCAAAAAATATCCCCATGTGTTAAAGGCCCTTGATATTGATGAATATGCTAGAAGTTTGGAACAACGAACATCCAATAAAAAGCCATCCTAGGATGAGGAATTTTATCTGCTAACTAGAGAAAATGAAGAGACCCTTTCAGTGGGGAAAATTGTACAAGCAACTGCCCGTAGAGTCCTAAATAATCGTATAAAAGCTACAAAAATCTTTAATTTTCTACAATTCATGGGTTAAACTCTATTTTAGTTTCTCTTTGTATCTCTATGCTATGGATATGCCCTTAAGTTTTTCTTAAAAATAGTTTTTGTCTCCTTTTCTAAAAAAAATTATGTTTTTTTTTTAAATCTGATTTTTTTCTGAAATTTCGCCGATTTTTTTCCAAACAAGCAGCTTCTAGGAACCATGTTATGGATCCATTGGATGATACTAGAATTCATCCAGAGTCATATGAACTAGTCAAGAAAATGGTTGAGGATGTATATTGTGAAGATGCGAGACAAGATATAGATGATATGGATGAGGAAACACAAGAAATGGCAGTTGAACATGTCAAAAAATATCCCCATGTGTTAAAGGCCCTTTATATTGATGAATATGCTAGAAGTTTGGAACAACGAGCATCCAATAAAAAGCAGGAAACTCTTGCTGACATAAAGATTGAATCGGTAATATGAATATAAACAACAAAAAACAATTTTCTGCAATTCATGGGTTAAACTCTATTTTAGTTGCTCTTTATAGCTCTATGCTATGGAAATGCCCTTAAGTTTTTTTTAAAAATAGTTTTTTGTCTCTTTTTCTACAATTTGTTATGTTTTTCTTTATTCTGATTTTTTGCCATTTTTTTCCCAATTTTTTCAAAAAATCTTATACTTTTGGGTTGCCGATTTTTTCTACTATGATATAAAGAGCCATCCTAGGATGAGGAATTTTATCTGCTAACTGGAGAAAATGAAGAGACCCTTTCAGTGGGAAAAATTGTACAAGCAATTGCCCGTAGAGTCCTAAATAATCGTATAAAAGCTGCAAAAATCATTAATTTTCTACAATTCACGGGTTAAACTCTATTTCAGTTTCTCTTTGTATCTCTATGCTATGGAAATGCCCTTAAGTTTTTTTTTAAAATATATTTTGTCTCCTCTTCTAAAAAAAATTATGTTTTTTTTTTTTAAATTTGATTTTTTTCTGAATTTTTGCCGATTGATTTCCGAGCAAGCAGCTTCTACGAACCATGTTATGGATCCATTAGATGATACTAGAATTCATCCAGAGTCATATGAACTAGCCAAGAAACTGGTTAAGGATGTATACTGTGAAGATGCAAGACAAGATATAGATGATATGGATGAGGAAACACAAGAAATGGCAATTGAACATGTCAAAAAATATCCCCATGTGTTGAAGGCCCTTGATATATGAATATGCTAGAAGAGTGGAACAACTGACATCCAATAAAAAGCAAGAAACTCTTGGTGACATAAAGATTGAATCGACAATATGAATATAAACAACAAAAATTAATTTTCTACAATTCATGGGTTAAACTCTATTTTAGTTGCTCTTTATATCTCTACGCTATGGACATGCCCTTAAGTTTTTTTAAAAAATAGTTTGTCTCTTTTTCTACAATTTGTTATATTTTTTTTAAATTTGATTTTTTACCGATTTTTTCAAAAAATCTTATAGTTTTGGTTTGTCATTTTTTTCCCCAAACGATTTTTGCTAGTATGATATAAAGAGTCATCCCAGGATGAAGAATTTTATCTACTAACTAGAGAAAATGAATAGACCCTTTCAATGGGGAAAATTGTACAAGCAACTGCCTGTAGAGTCCTAAATAATCGTATAAAAGCTGCAAAAAACATTAATTTTCTACAATTCATGGGTTAAACTCTATTTTAGTTGCTCTTTATATCTCTATGCTATGGAAATGCCCTTAATTTTTTTTTTAAAATAGTTTGTCTCCTTTTCTACAATTTTTTATGTTTTTTTAAAATCTGATTTTTTATTTTATTTTTTGCCAATTTTTTTTTCGGGCAAGCAGCTTCTGGGAACCATGCTATGGATCCATTGGATGATACTAGAATTCATCTAGAATCATATGAACTAGCCAAGAAAATGGTTGAGGGTGTATATTGTGAAGATGCAAGACAGGATATAGATGATATGGATGAGGAAACACAAGAAATGGCAATTGAAAATGTCAAAAAATATCCCCATGTGTTAAAGGCACTTGATATTGATGAATATGCTAGAAGTGTGGAACAACAGACATCCAATAAAAAGTGGGAAACTCTTGTTGACATAAAGATTGAATCAGCAATATGAATATAAAAAACAAAAATTAATTTTCTACAATTCATGGGTTAAACTCTATTTTAGTTGCTCTTTATATCTCTATGTTATGGAAATGCCCTTAAGTTTTTTTTTAAAATAGTTTTTGTCTCTTTTTCTACAATTTATTATGTTTTTTTTAAATCTGATTTTTTGTCGATTTTTTTCTGATTTTTTCAAAAAATCTTATACTTTGGTTTGCCGATTTTTGCTACTATGATATAAAGAGCCATCCCAGGATGAGGAATTTTATCTGCTAACTAGAGAAAATGAAGAGACCCTTTCAATGGGGAAAATTGTACAATCAATTGCTCGTACAATCCTAAATAATTGTATAAAAGTTGCTTCCATACAAAGGGCTATTTTGAGTGCTGGAAGGGTTTACAGTCGCAGAGAATTGTCAAACTAGTAATGGTTACAGTAACCAACCAAGTTGGTGTTGACATAAACCTAGCAACATCACATGAATGGATGTTTTCTCCTCTGCAATTTGTAGCTGGCCTTGGACCTAGGAAAGTTGCTTCCATACAAAGGGCTATTTTGAGGGCTGGAAGGGTTTACAGTCGTAGAGAATCATTCACCCCTCTAGAGCCTATGAAGCGAATTGTCTTTATAACTGGAAGTCGCAGAATGGGGAGGTTAAGGAGGTTGAGGAAATGCAAGGAAAGCAAAGGAACTTGCAAAAAAATCTTGATGACAAGAACGAAAGGACCAACCTCTTGTACAGTTGCTGCCGAGCATATATCTGCAGCAATTGTGCCCTAATAATTGCCCTAATTTTAAGTTTTACTCATTATTGATGCATTTAATCTTATTATGTGGACATTTTAGGGGTATGTGGTCTGAGGAATTGAGGCTTAACGTCAGAAACAACCAAGGGGAGGAGAAACATGTCTAATTATGGACTTCTATTTAGGATTCTCGTTACACAAGATCAAATTATAATTGAATCAAGACCTAAAGATTTTGATGACAGAAAGATAGTGAATCATAACTGGGGTGATTGGTATGTCCAATGACTTGTCTTTATAACTAGCAGCGGCAAAATGGAGAGGTTAAGGAGATTGAGGATCCATATTTTGTCAAATTCGATACCATTAAACAAAGTGAACAAGAGAATGCCAGGAAAGCAAAGGAACTTGCAAAAAAATCTAGATGATAAGAACGAAAGGACCAACCTCTTGTACAGTACACAACATGAAGTGTGAGAGGTAAGAGGTAGTAACAATAATGGTGATAGTCGTTGTGTCAATGGCACCACTGTCTGCTGCTGCAATTTTCTTCAATTTGAATTTGGTGAGTAAAAGTAGAGTGAATTCCCTAGTGTTTAGGGTTTCCAGCTCCAATGGGTTGCTTCCCATGTGCGGCGAATTTGTAAGGAAGAGGTTTCACGTTTGATTCTCAACAGGGACTCATGAGAAAGAAAAAGAGTGGATTGTGAATGAGAAAAGGTCGCTTACCATTACCACAGGCGAATTTTTTATCAACATCTATCTGCAACAATTATGCCCGCTTCCTCCCAATTTTTGCACCCTGATGAGCCTGTGTATAATGATGGCGCGTAATTACTTTCTTTTTTTAAAATACCACGTGTTCATCAGAATTTCAACGTGAAATACAAAATCTGCACTATCAGCAAAATTCAACCTGATGGTAACACAACTAGAAGCATGTGATCAGGATATAATACACCGATGAAGTCCATCAACATAACGCACACTAGCGACAATGCAGAAATCTTGTATTGTCGATAGCTGATGATGGTATCAGTAAGAATTTTCCCTATGGACACTGGCAAAAGTAAAAAGAATAGGCAAAGGTTAAGATGATATAGGGTCAAAGCTTATGTTGAGGAGACATAACGTATCGGGAGGAGCTACATCGAGGGAAACGACATCAGGAAATCATGCCCATTGCCTGAACACATTTTAAGCTATCCCGATGGCCGATGAGACTAGTAGGATAACTTGCACCGATCAGCAAGAAGAGAGGTCATTGGCTTATGTTATCCCGATGAGTAATAAGAAATCAAGAGGCTATGAAAATCATCAGACCAACATATGTCAATCAACTGGTAAATCTGTGTTCGTCAAAATGCCGAGGTGAAATTTCAAGACGTCAATTTTTAGTCCGAATTTCGACGTGAAATTTTACCACGTCGGAATTCTGACGAACACGGGGCAATTTTTGAAAAAAAAAAGTTTCAATCTGACAAATCAAAAGAAATCCCATAGATCGTTGGAGTTTGAGGCCAAATGTATTAGTGCAGGGAAAGACTTATAGCAGAGAGGGCTACACTTATAGACTCTCGAGATACAAAAGCACAAAGAGCAGATGAGATTGTTCAAGAGTTCATCCAGAGTGTCATAGATAAAAATATTTGCAAGGCTATGTGATATATAGGAGAGCTAGGGAAGGAGGCTAGGTATTGGAGGGATCTGTATGAGAGCGTGGTGCTAGCACAACAAAGAGTACCATCATATCGGGCACAGAGCAGGTCACGCAGCAAGACACACTCTTAGAGGACACATAGTAGTGTGAGGGTTATAGGGCCATTGAGGCCACCAAGACAAGCAGGATCGGTGACAAGAGAAGCTTCATCCTCAAGAATAGACAGAGATGAGGATGACCGAGGGAGCACCCAATGATACTTCCAATGATACACATTTTTGTACACTTTTGAGATTGTACTGAGCCTGTGAGCTCTATTTTGACATCAAGACTCAATTTTTTGTACCTTGATATTGTTTATGATATATATATGAGATGCATATTCTATTTGAGACTCTATGGTGTTTTCTTCTATATGAGATGCTTTGATACATAATATATTTTTAATGCAAATTTTGATGTATGTTATGTTTCTATTTGATGATGGTGATGATGCTTGCATGACACTATTGATGTTATTGTTGTATGAATTATGGATGCATTTTTATGATGTTATGTAATGTGTTAATTATGCACAATTCAATGATGTTATGCAAGGGTAAGTGCACAAAGATGGTGGTCAAAAAGGGGTGTATAAGTGGACACTTATTTTTATGAAATCAGGTGAACCTGAACTTGGAGGAAAATTTTGAAAGTCATCCACTCAAGACATAAAGATAATCAAAGAACAAATATATTTTTACTCTAAATATAGTTTCCAAACCACTAAACTTTTTTAAAATTGGATAAAATTAAGGGGGTCAAATCCTTCGCGCACGAAAAACAAACCTGATTTTTTTTGAAAAAACATAACATAGTGTCTGACATGTGCATCAAAAAAGTCATAGTTAGATTTAGTATTTTAACAAATCCTTTGGCAGAAATATAGTTAAGAGTGAGCAATAGAATATGTGTATTTTTTGTAATTTTTTGTTGAGTATTTTTTTTTAATGATTTTTTCAATCGAGCACATCTTGAAAATTAGGTACCCATTCATGCGCGAAGCATAACTTGCACTAAAAAAATTGAAAAACAATTTTATTTTCTTACAATTGTAAATAATCAAGTGCACTACAATAATACATAAAACATTTTAAATTTGGATAAGTAGATCCAAAGTTTTTTTTTAAAATGGTACACATATGTCTGTGAGAACTATGGAGACACTGGTAAAAGAAATTCAATAATAATATGTTATTGTTGTTCAAATTTTGAAAAAATTATATGGTTAGAAAGCTCAGAAGATGGGTGAAAATATGGTGGCAATTTTAGAAATACCCACTTGATGAAGTGTAAAATTTATTATGACAAAATCGAGAAACCAAGCTGATAAAATTAAACACATCAAAAAGGAGGGAAATGGAGGGAAATCAAACTTCCAACCCGTAGCTTTCTCATCCAGGCCTATTGCCAAGCCTAAACAATCAAAAGTGCGTACGGGGTACCTATGATATAAGAAGCATGTATGGGGTACCTATGGTGTAAGAAGCGTGTATGCGCTATCTTTACTATAGACAATGCGTATGCTCTACTTTTTTTAAAATTTGGGAGTGTGTATAATATGATATTGTATATATACATATAATGTATAATTTATATATAATATATATATATAT